>NW_025784862.1:0-61278 GCF_021130785.1 Homalodisca vitripennis
AGGGGTTTTTTTTTCCGGCAGCCAGGTCATTGCTGGCATAAGCCTAACTCGAGCCCCTGTACTATACGGAAGCCTAGAAGTGCTAAAGAGTATTAAGCCCCACTTTTAAGCTGCACTTTGTATCAGTCGTACTTAAAATATATCTTGAGCCTTAACCCGTTTCTCTTCCCACTGTCGACATTTGTCAGACACGCAGAAGGAATATTTCTTTTGTGGGAAATTTTGATTGTCTAGGACCTCTTACGATAATATCCCGCTTTTATGTTGGGTATCATCTGAACGTAGCAGTTGATGCGCCCGCGGCAGTGGCGAGTAGTTTGGTGCTTTTGTGTCCAACAACTCTACTGATTGACTCTCAGCCTCACTATGTCACTGAATTAGACAGGGTATGTGTAATTACAACCTTGTAAATAATAATATTATTTACCGGACGCGTATTTTATAGTGATATAAGGATATGTGTAATGACGTATTACCTGTGTGTGAACGTGGTAATAATATTGTTTTAGGGTATCCGATTTTACAATCAATAAATATTGGATTGTCACGACAAATGTCGACAGTGGGCACCAGCGGTAGGGGTCGATGTCCATTTAACAACAAATTGTGTTGATTGTTTTAGGGTTGGACGGTTTTAACCCCCCCTGAAAAAAAAAAAACATTTCGGCTAATATATTGGAAGGAGAGTGAAAATCATTATAAGATCCAACATTTTGGCTATTGATCGCACCAGAATAATCCAGCCCTCAAGTGACTGTGATTCCGATGACGAATGATGAGTGGCAACATAAATCTATTTATCTGGCAACCAACTCAGAGCTGGTGGGGGTGGTGTGAGCTGATAGGAAGAGAAATTAACTGAAGATGGGTTAGGTTACAATAAGAATTGGTGGAATACCATGAAAGAAAAAAAAGTGACCATAGAAGAAGTAGGGAACAAGTAGACAGATAAGAAATTTGAGGAACCTGTAGGACGAAGATGACAGTGTAGTAAGCGTAGATGTTGTTTTTGAAAGAAGAAAGACCCAAGGAAAAAGTTAGTAAAAAATACGTTAGAGAGCAGAACTAAAAAAAGAAAACAAGATAAAAGAATGTTAGAAACAACAAGAAGAAGGTGGGAAAGGAAATAAAGTTCAAAACGTTACATGGAAGAAATAAGACATTGCAGATGCTAAAGCTCTATAGAGTTTACATCGTGCGAATTTCTTGTTCAAGATGATTATTCTCCTGTAGAACTGTTTGAAAAATGTTCTTTTGGGAATGACGAGGTCGTAGAGTATCATTGTTTTAGTGGCACGGGTGGGTGCACACCGGCGATAATCAATATTCCCTAGAAAAAGGAAACATAAACTTTTCTACATCCAAAAAATGAAATAGCGTCTGTTTTTATTTTCGCCATGGTCTTTGTTTCTATCAGGGATACAAACACTATTGCTCGTTTACAGAATGTACTGGCCGCGGAAACGGCCAAGAGGACACACATCATATGAAGCAGTTGTCCACGTGCAATTTCACAACTAAACGTTTGTCAGGATATCTTTGAAAAAAAACATTCACTATCTGTGAAAATGATTAAATTAGGACAAAGATGGACAAGTTGGCCGAAAGTTCACTCTGTTATGTGCATGCTGAACGGATCGATGGCTGTCGTTACTTCCCAGGGTGACCATTTACTTATCCATGATGAATCCATGGTACCTTATTTTGGGAAGGCCACGGGCTTGAAACAAACATATCACATGGGGAAGCCGTATCCGATTCGGATATAAAAGTTTGGATATTAGCTACAATGTTAGGCTACGCTTATTCAAGCGGAACCGTATCAGGGCAAAGCGATCTGGGAGCAACTATTTCCTGAGCTCGGTGTGGGAGGCTCAAGGTTGTCATTGATCTTAATATCTGAACTCCCACAGGACAGAAAATATAGTTTGTTTTTCGACAACTTCTTTTACATCTTTTAAAACTGCTTGAAAGCGTTTAAAAAACAGGGGGATATTCATGGTACAGGGACCATAAAGGGTATGACAGAGTTGAGGATCGCCCCTCTTTCGTAAACCTCAAGATTCTCAAGAAAGAACCAAGAAGGTACTTTCCATCATATAAACTGACACACAGACCACCAACATAACAATTGTAAGATTAAGCATGGACACCAGTCGTTTTTACTATTAGCGTCGACAGCAACAGGGCGTTCATCCTGAGGGGAAAGCTAAGCGGTTGGTCCTCTAGCAATAAAAATAACACAGTCGTTGTGCCACAGCCAAACTGTGTCAATTGCGTGTACAATCATGAATATGGGTGGGATGAGAATAAGGCTAGATGAAAATGTATCTACCTACCGTATTCGATATTCGCAAACAAAAAAGTGGTTATTGGGCCAATGGTTGCTATACATGCTGAAATGTGACGTATGAATAATGACTTGGATTTTATACAGAATGACGCCAAAAGGAGCTGAAGAACAATTAGATCTTCTTGGATTCACCCGCTACATTGTCCGTACGTACATGCGAACATGCACAAGCCAACGATCCTCTGCAGGTACGGCCAAGCCAGACAGTATCCAGTAGGGTAGTTGCCATGGAAACTCCGATAGTTCAGTGGAAATAGATCATCCATTTAGAGAACAGTTTCAAAAGCAAATTCGCTGCGCACTGTGTTCCAAAGCAACAAGGAGGAAAACGGTTTTGGTCAAGACTTGTCAAGGTTGGATGCCATGTGCTTTGTGCGGAGGCTTTCCATACTTCCTGAGGAAGTAATCTCTTATACAATCCTTTCTTGATATGTAATCTATTTCATAAATACTGTAATGGGAACAATAAAAAGCATCATTATTTCATTTATTTTATAACATTATTTTAAATAAAACCACCCCTTTTATTCCCACTGTCCGACAAATGTCCTACATTAGCCCTCTATTCTCTAACTGCAACCCGGTAACAAATAAGAACCAATGTAAATTAAATTTTGACCAGATTAGTGGTTTTTTCACTGTCCACTGTGAGGAAATGGCGAACTGGTGCCTATTAAAAAAAGCCTTAAATATAAAATTTTATTCTTATACACTTTTTAATCGGATTATATGTAATATTTAAACACATTTTAGTATGAAATTTTACTGGAATTGAATCAATAACTCAGAGTTTTTTGCTACCTGCCAGGTTCTAGTGAGTGACAGCTTCCAGATACTGTAGATCACTCTGCGTGAAATCTGGGTATTTGTTAGAGTATTTACTCCTACAAGCAAGCCAAAGGCTACTAGAGGGCTTAGAATTTTCATAGTCTGAAACTGCTATAGACCAGCGAAGCTATCCAGATACCTAGAGAGATTCTAAAAGCTTAAAGCTCTCATAATATGAGAAACTGCTAGAAACACCAGCGCGCTGTGTTTCTATACAACGCGTTCCAAAGACCAACACGCCGCTCTTGGTCTCTCAACAGGGCTTACAGCTCCTTATTAGTAATGAGAAATGCTAGGAGACATTAGCGGAACTTCTCCAGAAGCCAAGAGGTTCTAGAGGCTTAGGAGCTCTCATAGTATTGAGAACTGTTAGAAGACAGTGAGGCTATAAGGAGGATCAAGGCCTGAAAGCTGCCGGATGCCAGGAGCTTCTATAAAAATATTGGCGTACAAAGATTTGATGGGTATTTTTTAACTATCAAGCAATTTTTATACGTTTATTTAAAACTATTAAAACTACCGATAAGTTTAAGGTTTTAAGATGCTGGTCATAGTTTTAAAAAAAGTAAACAATTGAACCGTTATTAGTGAATATATAAACATAGAAAAGAAATTTATACGTTTATAACAATTCTTTTCTTGTAAGGTTTTAATATTTTGGAGTTTCTAAACGTGTTGAAGTTGTTGCGACTATAATAACATGATAACATTTAGAGAGTTATTCTCTCATCAATAAGGTGAGAATAAAACGAGTAAACTAATAATGAATCTTCGATTTGACATTTAGAGATGATTCGTTTGAAGTTTTGTTTTTACGACGGAAGGATTGTAAAAGAAAGGGATGTTACGGACATTTTCCAACGTTTAGTGATACATAATATCTATGATTTTGTGATGATGGCCACATGGGAAACCACGTTTCTGCTGACTAAGCTGGAAGGTATATTTTCGTTGTTATTGTAGTTATGTACAAGACCAATGTAAAAAATACTCGCTAAAACTCATCCTAATTCCCACAGGTGATATGTACTATTTTGAAATTCATAGCTGCATATATAAAAATGAATGTTTACAAAATATTTCAAATCAGACCTAAAAAATGTTTTCTAGCTTTTTAACCAATAGGCTTTTGCTTTGCTAACATTCAGCCAACAATATTGTGGCATATAAACCGTCTGAAATACTACAGCTGAGCAACCAACTAATTAATTTGTGCTTAAAAAATATATGCTTTAGTTCCAAGTATATCAAACGTATAACATATGCCTTCACTATTTAATTAACTGGAAAGCTACTAGCACTTATCCTGCCATTGTGTAGCACACATTAGGGCTGTGCACATTATACACAAGCTGATATCGTTTACACTATATCATATTTATAGTAAGTATATATTTAATGTTGAAATTATTAGTAAAGTGATTCACTATTTAACATTCAAATGCAGACGAGATTATGTTTTTATATTTTATGAAAATAACTGATTAAATGCTAATTAGGTATGATTTAAAATAAAAACGGTTGTCTTTATTTAAACAAATATCATATTTCCTAACATCTTTTATCCTTATCTTATGAGCTTCAAAGCCAAAATCTTTGAACCTTTTACGAAAGAGGTATTTAATAATATGTATAGGTAATATAAATGCAGTGAGCACTCTGCAAGTTTAATATGCCATTGTACAATACAAGGGCATTTTACTATTAAACGTTGCCAATATTGAAACGTGATGTCGCGTTACGATATTGATGATCATAATACTAGAACTTGGTCTTCAAATCATCGTTTATATTTCTTCTGTAAAGCTCCTTCATTTGGCCTCATAATTTGCAGACACTTTAAAAGAGAGCTAACTGTTATATTATGTTTGAAAAAAAATATTCGTAAAAGAATATTAATATTATTTCACATTATGAAAGGTCACTGAGCTTCCAAAAGCAGATTAATACTTCGGAATTGAGTATTGGCTACAAATAAATCATCTAGGAGTACAAAAACATACATCAGTTTTTTGCTATGGAAGTTTTAACAGAACTAATATGGTCCCTTTTAATTAACATCATCATTTGCATGCAATTTAATTTATGAAAAAAAAGAAAACATATACAAAAAATGTTTATCGCACAATAAATATATTTTTTATTAATGTACTCTGAATAAACTAGTTTACTTAACTATTTTTTTTAAATGTCTTCCTTGTTTTTTAGACTTTCTTATTTATAGGGTCTTTTATGGACAGTTTTACAGCTCTCATTAAAAAGAAAAGTTGTTAATGGGAATACTATATTCCTCACGTACTATTTGTATTACAAACCTGTATATAATATATGTTAGTGTAAACATAAAAAGGTATCAGTTGTTACTCTTATATATTGTAAGTCTTAAAATTCGTAGCGTTTTATAGATATGTAACTAATGCAATGATATACGTTATACGCTTATTCAATAAAAATAAGATATTTAAAAAATTAACTTACAAGTCATTATGGAATCTTTTACTTTGTTGTATACTATTGTCTTGGTATTTGCAATCCACTAAGTTTAATTTTCGTCAAAATAATTTCTATTATCGAATAAATGTTTTTTGTAAATAATTTTATGGTCTGGGCGTAAAAAACTATAACGGTGATATCTGAAAGTGCATGGTACACTGTATAGAATCTTAGGTCAGAGATGTGACACATACTTTTGTCATGTATTAACTAGTACTAGCGCTCATGTGGGCTCCAAATGTAGGTTTATATCGCATACTGGACGGAGACCAACCGTATAGTTTGTTTTTTATTTTTGTTTTTACTTTACGCAGATGGTCCATGTTGTTTAGAACACGAGGGGCAGTAACAAATAGTTACGGTAACAAATTGTGGACGATTTATCTCAGAAAGTAATTCAGTGCATTCCTGGAGTAAGCCATGGCGTGGACTTTTAAAATAACTGAGGTTCTTTGGAGAATGGCAGAAACGTTATTGATTGCTGCTCTGAAAACAAGCACCTCGTTATTGTAATACTATATAATTCAATACAAATACTTTTAATTAACCTAGTTACAATTTCCAATTGGTCACGTTTTACGCAGTAGTTTCCTGACATGTAGGTTTTCAATCTGTTTTATAATTTAATTTTGAAACAAACAAGATTTAGGTTTTATTGTTTTCGAGAAACAAAATGTCTAAATATTCCTCCAACTCTAATTCTTCAATTTTATTTCTTCTTATGTATTTTATATATAAGAAATCAGTATATTTTTTAGCAAAATTTTAGTTTTGTAAGGGATCATGTAGGGTTTTTCAATCTGTTTTATAAATAATTTTATTTTTAACAAACAAGATTTAGGTTAGTTTATGTTTTCGAGAACAAAATGTCTAAATATTCACCCAAATCTCTAATTCTTCACTTTATTTCTTCTTATGTATTTTTTTATATATAAGAAAACAGTATATTTTTAACAAAATTTTAGTTTTGTAAGGAATCATTAGACATAAAAAACTGTTCTATTGATAAAAACGATTACTCAATTGTGGCTATGGTTGGAAGGGTAGATTCTTTGTGAAATGTTGAGTTTAGGTCCAGTTTCACCTTTCTCTTACTGCAGCGTCTGGAAACTGACGCTGTCACAGATATTTGGCTCCTGGCGAGGGTTTCCAAAGAGTTTGGTTTTTGAATCTCACAAGATAAGGAAAAATGATGTTGGAAGAAAATATAAATACGTTTTTAATCAAGCCAACTGTTTGAATTTAAGGTATTGCATAATTTTTACCATTAATTTAAGCATTATATTATATATTTATACAATATATATACCAAATGGTTTATAACGATATAACTTTAGGCAGAACAAAATATTTTTAACTACCTTTTATTTTTATGGAATCATTAAGTACATAAACAATTAAAATTGTTCAAATGAATTTCAAAAAATCATTACTTAATGGTAGCTATGGTTGGAGGGGTCGATTTAATCCCCCTTTGGGGATGGTTTAGCTCCAGTTTACCTTTCTCTTAGTGCATCGTCTGACACCAAGAGTCAAATCTGTGACAGCGTCAGATTCCAGTACGCTGCACTAAGAGAAAGGTGAACTGGAGGCTAAACTCAACATTAACATAAAAATATTACTGTTCAACCCATCGTACATCTATCGTTAGTGATTTACAGTATATTAACATTGGATGTCTGGTCATCATACATTTTCGTTTTGAATGAGCTGTCCCGAATGCAATTAAAAAAGAAAAATTAAAAACCGTATATGTATAAAATGAACGTTTTTTAAAACATTATAACATACTGTTTGTCACTAGATACACTTTAACTGTTAAAATTTCTAGTGAGCTGATCACAATTTATTTTTCGTTAATGTACATTTAATGACACAATGTTCACGTTGGTAATAATTATCACAGCGTACTGATCGTCTTCATACTTATAAAAATATTCTTGAAATGTGACAATATGTTTTTATTACTTCCGTTTCTAAGAAGCATAACTCAATTATCTACAGGGAGGAGAAGTGTGTAATTATTTGAATTACATAATGTAGCTAGTTAATTGTGTTATGCTTCTTAGAAACGGAAGTAATAAAAACATGTTGTCAAATTTTCAAGAATATTTTTTGTTATTCGTTTGAGAACATTTAAATTTAACAATTTTTTATGATAAACTACTCACTAAACCATCTGTTGGAAACATACAGGTACACAAGACTTCTTAAATTTAACATGGCAGAGAGTGAGCTTCATATACGTTCAGTGTATTATTTGAATTAAATTGGAGCTTCTGGAGCTCCACAAAATATTTAATATTATTAAAGTACCTTGATCGTGGTAATTATACATTACTTTTTGTAGCATTGTTTTATACGTGGAGAGAGTTTGACTAAACCCATAAATTAGCGGAATGTTAATTCTTTGGACCTCATATTTGTTTAATTTAGTGATAGAAAAATAGCCTACTATTTCTGTTTTTTTTTTTTTTTTTAAATTTTCCTACAATGGGATGAATGGAACGTATATTCCACATTCCCTATATCCATGTAATTGAATTGTATATTAAGTCCTGAAAATATACACGAAAGTCCTTAACAAAAACGTTTGAATACAAATTCAAATAATTCTCGAAGATTAAAAAAAAATCGTGTTAAAAATTATTTTATAACCGTGTAATATTTGCTGTATTCTGCAATTTCATCTTTAGGTATATTTGGTATATGTTTTCAAAACCTACGTGACAGAGCAATGCCAGATCAAATTGTCAACAGGTACCCTATACAAACAGGACTCCTGGAGATATGAGCTTTGTACAAGCATGAATATTCGTTCCTTTGTGTCCACACAGTTCCTTCTCTGTTTACCATTAGAGACCGTATTCGAATGTGGAATCACAGCTGCATCAGTTTTCCCCAACATTTTCAAAGTAGTGTATTAGTTTTCTTATGAATACATTTAGTGATATATTCCACGAATCCATGGTTTATTTCAAAAAATATTTTTTCTCATGTGGCTGAGATTAAAATTTATATATATATTTCGTTATAAGCTAGCAATAAAAGAGATTTCATACTAGTCGAACATTCGAAGATTTCTCTCTTCTCTTCATCTATGTCCAAAATGGTTTCTTCTAGAAACCTGTATTTTTGAATATCCCTTTTTATTTTAAAACGCGAACTTCCTGTGCTAACTAGCGGATTACGTGGTCCTGGCCTTAGTGTAGGTCACCTTATATCAAGTGAGGCGGTTGTCCGTTTTGAATTCTCTTACCGTACTGCATTCACGAATTAACTAGTGTTCATGATTAATGTTGCCCTTGTTAAATTATTGTGAAATGGCTAAAAATTAAAAATATTGATAAATTTGCATGATCCGACCAAATGTAAACGGTAAACATGATTATAAAATCTTAATTGATTATTTAATGGCATTTTCCGCTATTGTGATACAAGAATATAAGGTATCTCACAGGGTTATTAGTCTGTATTTCTCAAGGCTATTTGATTGTGGAATACAGTTTTGTTTTTTAAATTTATATTTACGGTTTATCACAGAGTACACAATGTTGTAAAACTTACAAGAAGATCTTCCAAATACGTAAAGGTTTAATGTACCTCCTCAGTGGCTTTTAATATATCTAGAGAATTGAAAAAGAGTTAAGTGACAACGGTTTTTGTCAATTTCTGGTAACATTTTTCTTTCCTATAGCGATGCCAAGATAGAATACAAGCCATTAGGAGGTTTTACAAATGGATCCCATACTTTTATCTTACAGATTATATATCTAATTCCCTTTAATAAATGCCAGAGATTTCCTTAATGGAAAATACTTTAGGGAATTCTTTAAAAACATGACTTTATAAGGAGATATGTGGTAGAATAGGGGTGTTGACGATTGTAGACATAACTTTCGAGTACAACAGTATAACTAACCTAACGTAATTCTAGGAAACTTATTTTATTTTTCATTCCCAAGAGAAAATTTACTACTTCCATGTTTAAATCCAATAAACGAGGACAACGAACATTAGGCAATTTTTACAACTGGAATAAATGTTACGGGTTGGTAAATTGATTGGGACTCTTTCAGAATGAGTGTTATGATATCTTCTTAAGGTTTAGTTTCCTTTCTAAATGAAGTATACATGTAAAAGCTAGTCTGAGATATATTCAAAACATGAGAGAAAAGCCGAGATGGAACAATAGCGGTCCAATGGAGTTTTATTTCCAAAGGTATAAATACTGAATGATTTGAAAAGATGTTCCTGTTTGGATTTCTTGTAAAATGTAGTCCACATGGAAAGAAGCAGCGAGGCAGATACAGAATTATGTGTAGATATTTCTAAAACCGTCCTTTTATAAATACCACATGAGACATTTACGGATAAATTACTGTAACTTACAAAGTAAGTCAACTTCCAAAAATGACTACTTTTATATAACCTTTATGGAATATGTGAATTTTAAAATCGCGCTTCTTAATTTGATTAGAAAATTAACAAGAAAAGTTTTCATATTTATTACTTTCAATTCCTACATAGCTAACAAATCAGTGATTTAAATTAATTATTACTACTCCGTAATTAACTAAAAAATGACCAGACACAAACTATCCAACTAACTAACTATCGGTATGGATGGTTTTTATAACACTGATAAGAACAGTCCCTAATCGCTGACTTCATCGTAGCACCCAGATGGAATGTATCGAATAAATCCAGGGATGTTATTGTAAAGCATGTCCTGAAATACACGGGCAAGATATCATCATTAAAATGAATAAATTTACTGCAATTCAGGTTTAGTTCACTATATCACTTGTAAACCAGGAGTTTTAATTTATATACTGTAGCAGCGCATAAACAACATATCTGTTTAGGCATGTGTTTAGGTATGAAACAATTTAGTTTTGACCAACCAAAATATAACTTAGTACACTGATTAGTCTTAGCTTAATATTTACACATATTGCGAAAATGTCTATTATCAATTATCTAAAATCTATATCTATTGACATATTGGTTTGTTATTATTATTTATAAAACAAAAGTAATTTGGGAATTGAAAGGTTTTGGAAGAAAATGTAATTTTTTTACTTTTTTTATAAAGCCACTACGTGTCCATATTATAAAGGATTATAATCACACTGGTCATTAAATGATTACGAAAATCATTATAATTATTGCCAACTTGGACGTGTTTTTCTTTAAACACGCAATGTGTATTGATCCTCTAATATTATTATTAGGTGCGTGAATTTTAAATTGTCCGTCATAACAAGTTATTTTATAAATTAAGAATTTTAAATTATGAATCATTTAATTAAAATAAAAGAAACATACACAGGAATGACAATTAAAGTATAATGTTTTCTGTTATACATACAAAATACTGCAACATAATATCGATATCCATTGGGAAGTAACAACCCTGCTTCATAAATTTACCACAGTTTTATTTGGTTGTTAATTAAAACCTGTCTTTTACTATCCGAGCACAGACAAAGGCCTTAAATCTGCGCTCAATGTAGGAGATAAATTGACCTTTACTCAGCTTCCTGTCACCATGGTTCCACTAATATTGTTTTAATAAATGAGTAAATTAAGAAGTACTGAGGTCATTTTGGTTATTTAACTCCGAAAACACAAGTTCGAAAACCTCAGTGTACATAATTTTATTTCCTTTAAATAAATGCATCATTTTGGACGTCCCTGAAATGGAATAATATGTTTTCGATATCAATATATTCTAATGAAAATATTGTTTTTATTTACAAATAGGTGCTCAATAGAAAAGTATATTTCGTAACACTAAGGGAATTAATTCCGGTAAAAATCTGAATGTTGCTATGAGGTTTGGCTCCCAAAATGCTTTGTAATTCAATAATTGCATGTATATTTTGGAAGTAGCAATCGAAGAAATAAAGTCAATAACTCCAACAGAACATTAAAAAACATTTTCCTGGAATCTAACTGTTTCCCTAGTGCGTATGTATAGCTGTCCCGCCCTGAGAAACTTACACTTTTTCCTCGATTATCGCCTGGATTCCACTTCACAGAATCATTTTTAAATATAGTTCAAAGTTTATTAAATATAGAATACTAAGCAGTTTCCCGCAGCTTCGAACTCAAATCTCCCGTTGAAAACAGTCAACTAGATTCACTTATTAATTTTCTATCAAATTGATAAACATTGTCTGAGATAATTGATAGTCCGTTCCTGCCTTCGTGAAGCCCTCTGGGCGCATTAGGATAAGTATGTAACATATCGCCTGCCTCTATCTTTCGTGTTTTTTGGGTTTTTTGTTGATAAATTATTCAGAAAAATTTTATGTCATATGAAGCCCGAATCTCGGTAAAATTTAAAGTAGTTATAAAGAATCAAACTGGGGTCTGTTAAAATTAATTTTCTTTTCAAAGATATTTCCCAAATTATTTAGGAGCGTGCTTTTGCAGAAAAGGTATAAAAGTAACCCACTTTCGATCATAAATATGTCTTCGTTCGGCTCTTTTCAGTTTCCTTGTGTTGTAAACCAAATTGCGATTACCTTATGTGCACATATTCACGGATTTGTACTATGAAGTTGTTTTTCATAATAGCGTTTTAATAGTATTTTCATTTGCAGTAGACATTTTATTGATCATTGTGTGCAATCTGAATTTAAAATTATGCAATGACGTCTTCTATTGCAACCTGCAATTGCACTAACTGATCAAAGCACTTTACAATAAAAAATTGTCTGTAATTTAAATGTAAACTAATGTTTCTGGCCCCTTTGATGTACTTCAGCCGTAAAGTATTAACATCCTTCAATTGGCAGTTCGAGCTTGTATTACGTGTCGTGAGCGCTGTCCTGTCGGATCCAATATAAAACACACTCCAACATCAACAACAATTTATAATTAGAAAATTAATTATAATATAAACTATTTAAATTGGACCAAATTTTGAATCTAAACTGTTCTCGAATTCCACTTAAAACACACACAAAATTTTCCTCAAAATCGTCCAATAGTTCCGATAAAGGACATAAACAACAACAATTCATTTATAAATATATATATAAATATAACTGATAGATATATTCCATATATTATTGATTAAAAATCTAAAATCCATAATTCTACGTATGGTGTCTCATGAAATGTTACGAAAGACTTTTATTTGAACAAACACATTTATGACTGAATAAACGATAACTGTTAATGTGGCATTAGCACTGAAAACTCACATATAAATAAAACCTTAAAGTTCAATCTTACTACCCGATTTATTATATTATGTTCGGTGCGTTGTTACAAATGGTTTTAGTGTTGTAGAATGATATGTCTAAGTAATTGGTGAAATTACTAAACAAGTTGATATTGACTTAAGGCTTAGTTAAAACAGCTAGAAGGCATTTACTATTATGCCTTTACTTGTGGTATCGATTGATATATGTACCAAAGAATACTGAAGTGATATTCTGTGATTACTGTTATTTTTGAGAAAACAGCTTTAGTTGTGTGTTAAAAGGTGGAATGCCACCAAATCAATGTTAATGAAAAAATATCATCTGTCTGATCAGAGTCTGGTCCCCATCGTTATCAAAGGTGTTTTCAGATAATTTTAAAAAATCTTACCTGAAAGTATTACTTGCAATTTCGACTCCTTCCAGTAGCCATTTATGAACACAGTTTCTGAAAGCTTTTTTATAATTTATTTAACTTTATTATAATAATTTACGCGGTTAATTTACTGTATTATAATAATGTTAATAACACTAGCCATTTGGTGATTAAAGAAGTAAAGGAACAATATAAGATTGGTAATCGTTTCCCATAGACCTGTTCGGAGGAACGGGTGTAAATCATATTTAATTAAAGTTCGAGTGGTTAGTATTTTTTTATTCCTATATTTGAATTGGGTTATTTCTAAAGTTTGTCCCAATACAATACAGCTAATAAAGTCCTTTTAGTGTAAGTCGCCCCAGTTTGTTAAATGGCTGCTTATTACCTAATGAACTCTAATTATAACGTGTGATCTTTTCGATAAAGCAATCATTTCGTGAAACAATTAATAACATTTAATTGGGTATCAACAGCAGTATCTCATATAAGAATTCCCATATCAGGTGATAGATTTAAACAGAGAGTTTTTTACACAGTCAGTTACACCTTTCTAGTCAGTTTTTCTTTTTGTGATCCATGCGTTGTAGTAACAGGTGGCTATGTTTTTTTTATGATTAGTGTTTTGGCGTTCATTTCCAACTAATTTGTAAATCCACAGTAGAGTCTTAAAAATTTAGTTTTGTTCGCCCATGTTAATATTTTCATATAGGCACTGAAATCCAACCATCGAGAAACAATTACAAAACATTTTACTTGATATTTAATTAATGTTTCAACTTTTAATGTTTTTGTTGCTATTATTTTGTTATTATTGTACTAGAAAAGGTCTTTTCGAATAATAACTAAGCCATTGCCATGGCACCACCTTGTAAGTTTTTTTAAACTCATACTGTACAAGTTTCTTAAATTATTTTTAAATCTCTGTATGTTTAGCAAGGAGCAAAACAACCGTCAGCATATGTAACAACGTGACAGTGTTTGGTATTTCCTTTAGAACTTCATTAAGTATAGTACTGACGAAAATTGGCTATATCTGATTGCCTTTGAGTATGTCCTATTTTATATACTATCTCCTCAATAAAATATATTGTAACAAACTTACTAAAACTAAATAACTTTAAGCCAATGTAAGTAGGAACATCACTCCTAAAAAGGGGACCTCTACCTTTTGGGGGGATAAATTATTTTGCTGTGATCACTAGTATCGAAAGCTTTCGAGTAAACTACGAAAAGAGCTAGACATGACATCTATAGTTCCATTATGTTATTGAGGCACAGTTCGCAAATTTTCCTAGCGCCTCTCTCGTGTGGAGATTTTTTTCTGAAACAAAATTTGTCTGTCACTTAGCAAAAGGTTCTTCTGTTAGGTGATTTGTTCAAACAATCCCAATACCATAGTTCTCAAGGATCTTATCCAGCACAGGAAAAATTGCACATACTAAGGCAAACGATGAAACGTACACGTAAAATTGGCTCAGATCAATTTCTGTTTATTTTTGACATTTTGGTTTATCCCCAATAAAATGTTATTGTTATTTTTATTTGTTGATATGCGTTACATCTCTTTCCTCATATTTCTTTATACTCTTTATCGTTTCCATTGGTAATAATTCAAACTAGGTGTAACGTCTGAAACTGATTATGAAATATAACGAACTGGTGTATACTGGGATATTTTACATTTGTTACTTTCAATGAAAGCCAAAAAATATGAAATACTCAAAGAAAATTTCAGGATAATTTCACCAAGCTAAAAAATTTTTAGCTAGAAAGATATTTCAGGTTTATTAATAATTCTTTTGGATAATTAATAAAAAGTCATATGCTCAATTAATTTGTATGTCATTTTCCAGTAAATAACCTGAAATACAGATGAACTGCTAGGGTTTCTATAATGCTAATTGCAGACATGTAGGGGTTTAGATGCAGGACCTTTTGAGTTATATGTGGGGATTTCTTATAATTTGAATAATAGGATATCAATATTCATTAAACTTTTTGATTTTCATCAACTTCTTAAAGGCTGTATAATTAGAGAATCTAAAATGTTTACATCAAGCATAAACTTATGGAACCGAAATTAAACTGAAGTTTAAGTAATCTCCTTCTAATTTAAATATTATATACTAACCGACTGTATATCACAGAATTCACTGCCGTTCCGAATGGTACCTACATAAAGTGAATAAAAATTACAAGAACGTGTATAGAATGTGTCCGTTTTTCCCGCTAATGACTACTTTATAGCGCTTTGAGCATCGCGAATCTTTCTTCTCTTATAAATTAGTCTATCTGGAAGTTATATTGTGTAGTCGTGTAGTATATTAAATTAGGATTAGTTAGCGATAATGGTGGTAAGTTATGGATCGCAATTCAGCTTGTATTGAAGTTTTCCTTTGTACAATTATGTAGCGATGATTTAAATTCGTCGGAGGTTTCCCGTTTTTTTAATCAGATAGTGCTTATGAGGCTAACGCCGTATTGGTGGAGATTTTTGAGAATAATCCGTATATTTCTCATACAAAGAGAAAAAGACCAGTATTTCATGTGGCTATACACTAGTATTAAATAGTTTAATAAAATCTGGTATAACAAAGGGGACCGTCTATATAACCTTAATCATATTAAGAAATGCTGCAACGTTGAGAAGTCATAAGCGCACTGCTGCGCCTGCGCAGCTTAGTACCATGCCTCTATTAAGAAAAAGCGCTGTAAGTCTATAATCAGGAACGACATATTGACGAATAAATTATTCGTAGACGCTGCTGCAGATGCTAAACCACATCAAAGTGAATCTGCAAAAGGTTAATTGTCATTTATGGTAATGTATTTACATAATATAACTGGTACGTATTACATACACGCATTCTAGAAAACTCTACTGATTTCAACAAGTTAATATTCAACCATCTGAAAGAAAACCTATTTACGAAAGTATTTAATACTTTACGTGAAGCGTGTTCACATTGATAAAATAATATACACGCATTTTTTTCGTACCATATACTCCCCTTTCACAGTCAGATATAAACACATTAATACGGTATCTTGTTTGGTAATTTTTTTAGAATACGAAATTTTCGCACCTATTTAGTACTGGTTTGGTGAGTCTAATTTGTCACTTTCAATTGTCAAAATTTCATAACGGCATAAATATTTTTTTCACTATATAAAATAAACTTAACAACAATTGTATTGTATACAATACCTTAATAAAATATTTTCTAAGTTAATATAATTTTACCATTATCATTACTAAATATATGTTGTCATTAATCATTTACGCATGTCACCGTAAAGTAAATAATACCAGTTCATATCAGTTTTATAAAGAAATACTATGCCACAGATAAGTAATTAGTTAGCAATTCAACGAGAAGAGAAATAAATGATTGCCATGGCCAATGCAATGTTAGTGTTTAAAATAACACAAAGACCTTTGACGTCACGATATCGATGGTAATATATTGTAATGTTACTTTCTACAAAGAAATGTTTATTTAATAGGGCGATTGCTAGCGTTTTATGAATAAATGGGAGTCTTCCGGTTACTTACAGGTAACCATACATTATAAAGTCTATTTTCTATCAGGATATATTGTTGATCCTAATACGGTAAAATTATGCTTAGTACTCTCGTAGTTAAGAGCCATTAATTAAAATTGATAAGGCCCTTCTTAAACATTAATATTATTAGACGTACACATGTACAGATTAAGTATTTGAGTAGTATAACCGTGAATGAATCGTGCAGAACATTTATTTGATCTTGAGTATTTTTAGGCTCATTTATTTTGCCTTGTTTAGGTTGATAAAACACAGCTATAAAAATCTGTAAGTGGCATTGCTCTAGATTAAATTATACAATTCCCATAACAGTAAAGAAGTTTGAAAATTATGTTCGGGATTTAGTCCTCAACCTGGAGATTTTAACTTCCCAAGGTCTTATTGTTTGTTGGAAGAAATGATTTTCCTCTACATAGAACAAAGTAAAACTGATTCCTAAAAGACCTAGTAAAACAGTGTTTCATTGTTGTGTGGGGCACATTGTAGACATGAGCTGCGTTGTTGTAAAAATAGTATTGTGTATGTGTGTATAGTGTGGGTCATGAATCGACTTTAGTATACAATGTAAATAAAACTGCAAACACTGATAAGATTGCAGAATTCTATAACAATTTTTGTATAATGGCAGGTCCTTAATAAATGTAAGGCATAAGTAGAATTTGTAGTGTTCAAAGTTATGGGGGATTCAAACGGGATCAACACGCGTGCGCTATTTTGGACGAAGTAATGACAGAAAGTTTACATCTTGTAGAGATAACAAGTCTATGGGAAAATCTAAATTAAGCCCGTTTTGTTACATAACGTGTCCTCAGGTGGATTACAACGTGACATCCGACGAATCCATTAGAATCATCTACATCTACGTTGAATTTAAATCGACTTCATTCCATCACAATAATCTACTATTGTTGCACTCAGTACGAAGAGATTTAAAAAGGTTCGTGTGATAGTTTTGTGTTAATATTATAAAAATAATATTTACTGCCGAAAGTATCATTTTCAAAACTGTAATTATATAGTATAACATGAATGAGGGATAACAATATTTTTGGCTAGTTCAAAACTTCCTGGTACATAGAAACACGAAAAAATATGGGCGATAATTATGACTAGAACATTAATTTGTGCAAAAGATTTTTCTCTGCGTACTATATATCAAACAAATCTCAATTCACGGAGAAATTGAATCAAATACAAAGCTTACGACGACGCTCGACATAGATGTGTGGATGTCCCTCGATATCTGTACTTGTATGATTACCTGTTGTACCAACTGGCAACAGACTTTAACGTGTTTTGATCCTAGGGAAATCGAATCGGTTCAGGGGTGCCCTTTGGTTAAACACGTGCTAATCACATTAAGGCAGTCTAAAATTCCCAAGTAATCATAAACAAGTAGCTAAGGTTCACAACGTAGAAATACAATTTGGGTTGTCTCAAATTGATAACAAGCTATTTGTCCGAGAAAACGGAATTATTACACTAAAACATTACTGAGAGATAATCAAGAGCGCTTGTTAGACTTACATAGATTGATCACTTTTTATGACTTACGATGGTGGGACATGGATAAGCTGTGACAAAAGAACGTTTAATATGTATGCGTGAAGTAAGTAAGTTTTAGTAATAGAATAGGGTTGGCACTTTATTTTCCGCTATAAAAAATCAAAATTTAGGCCTAACTCTAATTAAAAGTAGTCCTGGTATTATCACAATTATAAAAAATCGTGGCAAGTTAAACTCAGAAGGTAAATTATTTTAATTTTAGAATACTAATATAAAAGAATAAAAAAACGAGTTTATGTGGCATGTAATCCGTATCTTTGTAATGAAAAAAAGTTTTAATAAATATTAGAAAACCAGTAAACCAAACATTTATATTGACCCCCCATTGATGTTAAAAATTAAATAAGTGGGTAATTTTAACCCTAATTGTTGTAACTTCCTTAATTTTCATAATTTAAATTATATTTTTTCGTCCAAAATTCGACTTCAATAACTAGAATTAACTAAAGCAATAGCAAAATATTTATAAAAAACGGATCTGTGTTTTTTTTGAAAACACGGGGGGGTGTGCGAAGGAGATGTCTAGAAATAATTAATTAATACTATTTGGTTATTTTATATCATATTATTTTTAGCAATTTGCGAAGAAATAGAACACAGAAAGAGATAGAAATAAACAGTGTGTGTTTAAAGAGTTTAATACCCGTAGTATTCCCGTCACAATGCCTTAAAAACTACACTCTACCTCGTTAAAATAGTGGCAATTATTGTACGTAATAGAAGCTAATTAGTACTTCCTGCTAACAAGAGTGCTGAATTGAGGCCACTAACGAAGATATAAACACGTTCATGAGAAATTAGATGACTACTGAAGTGAAACGTATGTTTACTGTAACTCTGGTAATTTAATCCATAAGAATTGATCTGACTCATAAATCCTTATAGTCCCCTTAATGTAGACCAGCTACAGACAAAAGTCGTGTGCGTTTGGCTTGGCAACAGGATAAAGAGTTATGACTCGGGTTTCGAAAGTCGGGAGCATAACACTAATAACAAACCCCCGCAGTCAATCCCTTAACCTGTCCCAAACCCATTAATAAAAAAATGCGACCTAAGTTTTTTAAGCATGAATTTTTCCCAAATTCCCCTTTAAAACAAAAAAGATTTTTAAACGCCCAGTTTCAATTGGCCGTAAAATTAAAATAACTGATGAGATTAAAATAAACATATGGTAATTATTCTCACTTCAAAAATGGGTACAAATTTTAAAGCTATACCTTTTTATAACCGTAAAAAAATTTAGCGGTAATGTTTAAAACCAAAATAAAATTATTGATGGTAATGCAATATGCGAATTGGGACAATTAATTATTTTGGCCATTACTTTTTGGTATCCCATAATACGTCCATTATACCTACCTATTAATCAGAATTTTAAAACAATGAACAAATTTTAATAGGTGTTCCCCAGATGGTCGTTTTTTTAAATTTTTTAAGTTTGTGTTAAGAATGCAAAAAAAATTAACTAACTTTGTGCATCCAGATAAATAAATAGTTTTTAACCCCACGTAAGATATAATGCATACGTTGTTATTTTTTAATGGCAATTGGTGTCAACATAAAATTCTTTCCATTGGAAGAATAAACAATAGCCCAAGGTCCTAATAAACCATAGACGTGTAACGAGCAAAATTTTAAAGGTTTTTTTGGGCTAATTTAAAGTAATTGGTTCATTAATTGTTTGTATCCTCCTTTATCCATTAACCGATAATATGCTTAAGCGTTAAGTAAAATTTTTACAAAATTACTACAAACATGTGTTGATCACAAACCTTATTTTGTTTACATATGTGGTAAGTAAAACGTAAACCGTGGTAAATCAGTTTTATCTAAGAGACCTCAACTTTATTTTTAATAATTATATTAATGAGTTGCCCACTTAACACCAGTTTGTGAAGGACAAGTTTAAATCACAGCTCCCAAAATTCATTGGGTGATAAACCTTATTCTGTTGTTGGGCTTAAAACAAAAAGGCGTTTAAAATAATTGGAGTGTTTTTCCGGACAAAAGAGTTTCCCTTTTTTTGTAAGCTCTAATCAGAATCACATTTTTAAAACGCTAATCAACTAAACAAATTGTTTCCATTAGCTGTTGTTGTATTACCGCTGTGTGAGATACCAAAAACATGTGTTTATTAATTAACTCCTTCACATTATAACTAGAATAGCCATCCTAGGCGAACACTGGCATTGAAATCATGATTTAAATTGGGAAGAGCATAAAAAAAATTTTGGATGGCAAGCAGTTTGTGGATGGAAAGTAGAGTCCCTAAAATTTACGATTCATTTTTTCCGCATTTTTTAGATTAAAAATAATGGATTTTGTTATACAAGCCAATAAAGATTAAGCCTAACAGGTTTTTGGCAATAAACTTACAGTTTCAAAGTATTAGTAAAAAAAGTTTTGTGTGAACTAGCCAGGCTAGGGGAATAGAGCTTTATAAATAAGGAGTCATAAGACATATAATCCTGAAATAAAAATTGGAAAAAAAACAAATCTTGTTTTCAAATTAAATAATTAGGAAATATATAATTTTTTAAAAATGTGGGGGGGGGGGGGTTCCCCCCGTGGTTCCTGAATTATAACTCCGATAATATCAACCCCCGAAAATTATGGGAAAAAACACACAATTAATAAATGTGTTTAAAAGCGGTGAAAAGAACCAGATTTTTTTTAATTATTAGAAATAATTAAATCCAATAGGTATCGTAAAATTTAAATAATACGAAGCATAAAGTTTTAGTAAAATTTTTACAGAGAAATAATACAAAAAATAAAAGAAAACATTTAAACCTCATTTATTGGAGTCTCATAAGAAAAAAAAATTTCGATTTCCCCTTACGTATCTATAACCTTTTAAAAACTAATTCATAAGATACAAAATATTTATAATAAATAAATTTTTTAAATTTAAATCTTATAGAAATGTGGTAACTATTTTTTTGATTAATAAACTAAAAAAGTTTAATGTTCTTGGAATAATAAAATAAAAGGATTTATAAAAAGATTTTGCCCACTAAAAATTAAAAAAGGCAACAAACGAAAATTTTGTCTAAGGGGAAGCCGAAAGAACCCCTAATCGAATGTTGAAGTTTTCAGAACCCAGTGTTTGTTTTTGTATTGTTAAATTATTAAATAGAACATTTTTTTCGTAAGAAAGAAGTTTGATTGTTTAATCCAGCGCTTAATTCAATTTTTTTTAAAAGGAGTCCGAAAAATAAGTGAATGATTAATCCTTAAATGGACTTGAAAAACAATGAAAAAATGATTAGTTTAATATCAGATCATGATTTTCTTTCTGTCCGTAAAGCACGTAAAAACCAACCCAACTATTTTTTTCAGGAAACGTAAAATGTATAAATGTTATATGTTTTAAAGCGTTCAGTTTAACCGTAAACGAGGTAAACCACTATTAAATTAAAAGTGGTCCAACCTTATATGTGGTATATATTAAATAAATGCGTGGTCTGGAATTAGTATATTAATAACTGCTATTGTCCCCTGTAATCTCAAAACGATAAGATTTTAAATCATATAAAACCTAACAAAAATAATGATCCAAGAGATAACATTTAATTTTTTTTTTGTCATATGCTTTTTTCAAGAAAAATTTAGATGAACCCTCCCTAAAACATTTTAACATTTTTACTAAACAACTACACTTGAAGTAGTTTTTCTTTTGTTAATTACGAGAGAACATAAAATTCCTATCCATTTCCCAAGAAAAATCTGGTTTTTTTTGTGCCCTCCACCAACAAATTAAAAATTATTTTTTCTCAAGAATTCTTGGACTAGAGACGTAGAAAATTTTTTTTTTTCAAAGAGATTACCACCAGATTGAAATTCCCACACACAGAACTCAAATATCACGTGTGGTTCCTTATCAAGCTGAACCATTTTATATGTTAAAAAATTGAACCGTGGAGGCCCCCCTTAAAACCTGAATGGTATAGCAACGGAATCCCTGTTTTTAATAATAGCCATTCCCTTAATGATTTTTTGTACTAAAACACCATTCCCCCGTAATCTGAAAGAAAGAAATCACCCATTAATAACAATTAATTCTGGTAACATTAATTTTGCCAATAAATTCAGTCAGTATTGTTTTTAAATAACCCAATTGGATATAGACTTACAAAAGCTCCATTGCTATTAAATCTACTTCATTGTATAACAAGAAATGCATCAAGGGTATTTGCAATAGAGTTTTTAATAAAAATATATTTTTTTTTTACTAAAATAAATCGTTTTTTACTTATGGGAAAAAAACCCTTTTTTTTAAAATTAAAATGAATGTAATGTAAAAAAATGAAAATAATATATTAGATGAATATTAAAATATAAAATCAAAATACCAATTTTTTAATATTTAAATGACATGTGCTAGAAAAATGTCAAACAAAAAAAGTGAAATAAAATTTAAAATTTTATCAATAAGTGGTCAAGAAAATAAAAATTTATACTCATAAGAAAACAAGAAAAAAAGACACACAGAACATGTCCCAGCGTCCAACATCTGGGGTTTGCTATTAAATCTTCTTATGGAAAAACCCGAAGCCACCAACACAATTCTTCCAATAATCGATTCTATGTTTTTTATGTTATTAATGACAGAAAGAATATGTTTTTCCTCTTTTTATTTATTTAATCAAATTTTGATTAATTTAAAGAAATATTTCCCTTAAATTAACTAAATTCGTTTTTATTTGAAAAAATATAAATGATATATGGGGTCAAAGGGTTAATTCCAATAAATATATAAAACCAATACAAAATAAGATTTATACATTCTTTCCTATGAAGCCAAAACCCTGGATATATTTATTATATGATATGATCCAAGCAGTGAAAGCAGATGATAAAGGGTTAGCTATTAAAGTGTGCTGGCTACCGTATATAATGTGGTTTACTCAACTTATAAAAACCTGTATTCCAACTATAGTAATAATGTAAATAAACATATAATGCATATAATATCTAAAAAAACACGTATAAAAATATAAATACTATGTAACTATGTACTATGTAGCTATGTATGTACTCATTGACTATTTTCAAATAAATAAAAATATAAATAAATTTACTTCCTGTAAAAAAGGGTTTAGAAATTACCGAATTTTAGGAAATAAATGCATAATTCATTACAAATATGTATGTGGCGTGGTTAGTGCACCAAAATCTTAATTAATGACTCCAAATATCGGGGGTGCAGTTTGAAATTGATAATCTAATGATTAGGTATTTTAAAAAGCCAGAGTTGAAAATACGAGCTGCTCTCTTCAATGTTTAAGAAGTTGCGAACCTGTAACTACATTTTTTTTTTGGAACAGAAATAGGACTGTTTTATAATTACATTGTAGTCACCTGAAGTCGGTTTTGGGTGTAAAAAACGGGGGTCCTGAAAGACCCCCAAGTTTTTATGACACCGGAGGCATTTTTTTTAATTGGTCATGCCCTTTTAAATTGCAAATTAAGAGTTTCACGATACAACACATTTTTATATATAGACATTTTTGAGTCGCAAATTAACTTTTTGTGGACAAAAGAAATTATTATTTATCTCTTTTAGTTTAGCTTACTAATCATTTGTAAGAGTAGTACCTAGATATTAAAGTTAATTCTAATAATGTCTTTTTAGATAAAACCTAAAAATTATCTTACTAACGTGAAAATTAAACTTGAAATAATAGTAATATTTTGGTGAACACTTAAGAGAAGAAAATTTGAAAATGCCTAAACTTTTAAGTGAGTTTAAATCTTCTCTATGACTAAACAAAGTGGTGCAAAATGGAAAAGAATAAAATATTTTTTTTTATCAATTTTTCCAAAAAACACCCACCTCCCAAATTTCTACCCTATATTAACAACACCACAAACACTTATTATATTAACAAAAAAAACTCCCCCCAAAAACCCCACTACACCACCATCCCTCCCCCCCAAACCCCACACACAAAAAAAAACACCCAACCACCACCCACCAACACCAAGATATAGATATATGCCTATTAAAAAATAAAAACCCCATACCCCCCCTCCCCAAACCCTCCATCAACAAAATATCCCTACCCACACATTTACATTCTCCATAAATCTCCAAAATAAAACTCCAACACCCTACATACTAACAAAAATTTTAAATACTATTTACAAAGATTTGATTTATCTATCTACTTTCAACTTTTTATTCCAAACACCAACATGTTTCTAACTATAAAAACAAACAATATTACATAAAAATATTAAAATAAATAAATATTTTAAAAAAATCTTTCAAATATCATAAATCTTTTCAAACTACACCAATTTTTTACAAACCACAAAAAAAACCCACTAATTATTACTTGTTATTTATATTATTACTCCATATAAACAGGTATTTTATAAATTGTTTGTGTTTAGTTGTTCTTGTGTGTTTTTTGTGATACCCCCTATAGTTTTATAAACGCCGGAAAAGTGGAGTTAGTTTTGCTTGTTACTGTTTTCGACGGTAGCGAACCGCGCCTACCGCGTAAACTATTCGAGTTTTTACAGGGACATTTCAGAGAAGCGATACCTGGATAGGGATTACAGGTTCATTCTTATTATTAGCAACTACCTCCAAGCAACGCCCTCAAATTATTCTGTTTAAACATTGAAAGAAAAAATTCCCCCACAACACAAAAAAACCCTAAATCTAAAACCTCCCCCCCCCACAACCACATCGATCCCTCAAAATAAAACCCAAACCATAACATAAAAACCCATTATAGTTTAACCACACTACAAAACCAACAACCCTTTACCAACCTCACTACCCATTCACTTAACCCTTAACAAACCAACTCCCCCCACCACCCCATCACTCCACCCAATACATATCAAATATCCCCCCCTATTTACACACCCCACCCCACAACCACACCACCACCCAACACCCCAAAACCACCCCCCCCCACAACCACCCCAACCCCAACAAAAAAATCCCCAAACCAACCACCCCACAACCACACCAAAAAAACCCAAAAAACCCACAAAAAACAACCTCAACCCCACCCACAAAAACCACCCAAACCCCCCCCCCTACAAAACACAAATAACACCCCAAACCCAAATAGCCCCTCCATTCTACCTCCACTACAAACCCCCCCCAACACAACAAACCCCAAACCACCCCCTAAAACTACACTTCCCTCCCCACAAACCCCCACAACCTAAACCACCCAACAACCCACAACCCATACTTACAATTCCTACCAATACCCCCGCCCCTCTAACACAACATCCCCCATCAACACACAATACATCCCCCCCCCCCTTAAAAAAACCCCACCCCCTAAATCCACACTACCCACCCCACCCCAACATCCCAAGCACCACAACACATTCCCCGCCTCTCTCTCCACACCCCTAGTTACACCAAAACCCCTCCCCCTCTTCAATTCCTACACCACAAACCAAACCCATCCGCAACCATAAACACTCCCCCCTCCCCCCCCAACCTTAAACTCCCCGACTATAAAACATCAAGCCTACCTACCCTATCCCTATCACCCCCCCCACCACCCACAAACCTCAAAACACCCCAACCCCACCACCAACCCAACCCACATAAACAAAACCCCACTTAAATTATAAACAAACCAAACACAACCAACAATTCCCATTCAAAAAACAATCAAAAAAAAAATTACCTTCCTTAGTAGTAAAATAATAAAACATAATTATTAGAAAATATACTTTTGCATACTGACTGATAATAAATTGCACAACATGAAACTAACGAAGAAAGAAAAAAACCAAAGAGTAAAACTTATAACTTTTATAAGTTCTTATATAATTTGTAAAAAAGAGAGAGAGATGAAGAGAGTTATTACAAATACTTTTATTACATTAAATATACAAATTAATAATAAATATTTCCTATGGTATCCTTGTATATTATAGATAAATATTTACATATCCATTATATTATCTCAAATGATATGTAAACTAATTAAAATGTATTATATTCTTAGGTATATACCTCATTAAAAGTTGTAATTAGTGGGGCTAACAACTGGTAACTAGAAAATGGTCACTTACGTACTCCTAAATGGAAACACGAATTTATTAACATATCCACGTTGCGGATCCAAATACCCCGTGTTCCGTAATTCCTTGCATGAAGTGGGACAAACATATTAAAAAACCGATTCGCGTAGGGAATGTCCTCCGTTTTCCAGTTAATTGAAACCCTTTAAACGTGTATACGAATTATTATCTTGTCTTATAAGATAAGATATCTGGACTCTGTTACTCTTTGCTTTTTTTAAATTTTTTTTATTTATTGTAATTTATTTTTTAATTTAAGATATCAAATTCCTTGTCGTTACCATCTTTTTTTCCTAAAAACATATCAAAACATTACCTACATTATCTCACACCGCCCTCATCACAAAAACTAACTATTTCTTATTACCTTTTCTAAAATCTAATTTGTATATGGAGGCTATTGAAAATTTTGTTTACCCCATGTACGTTGTATGTTGTCTATTGTAATCTTTGTTCCCGTTGTAACTCCCTTTGAGGTTATTTTGGCATAACATTGAATATTGTTGTGGCTACAAACTCATATATAACGAATATTAATATAATTAAATGTAATATTAATACAAAAAAAACACTATAAATACCATATATAAAAAACATAACACAAAACAAACCAATAACAAAAAATTAACAAAAAAAAACAATTAATATAAAAGAAATCTTTTTAACAACCATATCACTTCATATATCCTCTCCCTACTTTTGAACAGCGAATTTTTACCCAACTTTACCCATAACCTTAACCCTCCCTCCTATATTAACTATTATTTATAGATTTTCTAGAATAATTTGTTACTTACTTTAAATACTAATCCACTCCCCCACAAAAAATTTCCCAATCATCCCATTTAAGCAAATCCAAAACCATAACAAACTAAACTATCAACACCACCCATAAACACCCAACAACCACCCCCCACCCAACACAAAAACCCTGTCCCTCTAATCCCTTCCCCCCACAAACATCCTCCTCCCCACCTCAAAACCATTTTCAACGTTTAAAAAATACAAACAACCAAAAATCGTTCCCACAACAATTAAAAATAAAAAAAATAAAATTAAGTTACACGCAAGAAATTTAAAATTCACCGTTTATACCTATACCATACTATTTATTATATACTACCTCCACACCAACAAAACTACTAACCTTCACCCCCAACCCCAACCCCCGTTCCCCACCTAAAGAACCGACTAGACTAATTAAAAAAACAACACCCTGTAAAAACCAAATCAACCAAACCAACATTAAAATACCACCACCTACCCCAAACACACCCACAATCCCATCAAACCCACCCACATGAACCAACAAACCTCACAAACACCAACCCAAAAATACAAAGCAACCAAACAAAAAACACAAATCAAAAAAATCACAAAAAAAACGACCAAATAAAACCCAAATAATAAATAAATTAAACCGACCACATTAGACTACATACATTTTTCTATTATATCATACCAATCATGTCTAGGTTTAAAAAAATTTTTTTAAAAAAGGTATACTCGTCCTTTTTAAAAAGTTTAGTAGCTCGGTCTAAAATATTTTTTAATAAAACAACTATTTCCTGTATATACCCCCTTATTCTTTATTTTGATTTTTGTTGGCATACTTATCCAATTAAAATTATAATAACACATATAATATTACATTTGACGTCACGATATCGGATGTAATTCTAATTGGGATTTTACTTTCTGAAATTCTAAGTACAAAAAACCCCTTTCTGTCTTTACAAAAAAATAACATATAATAATAATTATTTTTCACTAACAATTATACATCCTGACTTTATACCTATTCTACATAATGACGGTAAAAACAAATCTACAAAAAAGACATTAAGTAATTAATACAAAAATCTTAAACATTAATTTCATCCTTTATTTATACATAAAATTAATATTTGTTAATAAAAAAGTTTAGCTACACGCTACAATTTCATGTTTTAATAACCACCAATTTTTGTAAGGTTCAACCATTGGTACAAATCATTATTTGTATTTTCCTAATTATTTTATTAGTTTTATCAATAACGACCGCTTATTTTGTTTTCCTATCGGTTAGTCATTTTTTTAACTAAAAAAATATAATGTACATGCTTTGGTTAAAATTCCCCCCCGCCCCCGAAAATTTCTTTTGTTGTGAAAAAAATAAATTTAATTGGTTACTTGTTACAAGATTTTTTATAAAAATTAGTTTAAACTCACTCATTGTATTAACAAAAATTGAATCCGAATTATTACCAAAATGTGAAAATGGACCTTAGTATTTTAACTGCTTTTGCAGCAAGTATGCTTTAGACATTTCCAATCGCCATTCTTACAATTTCAGAAGAGGTTGTTGTTAATAATACAAGTCCTTGAGAAAGTACATAATTATGTGGGGAGCGGGGGGGGGCGGAAACCAATTGTAATATAATTGTAACTAGTAATGTTACATTACTTGCACTACACTACAGTAATTTTTGGAATATAGAACTCATCCGATAGATACTGTTTGACTTAGGTAATTTGATTATAACAAAGTGGTTACGTCGATTAGTAATAAACCAATTTACCGCAACAGTATAAATTGGCCTCTTTATTGTTATAGTGAATTGAACGTATGTCTGGGGGATTAAAAAAAGACAATACATGATATAAATCTAAATTTTAAACCAATTAGAAATTTTTCGGCTTTTGATTTAAAGCTAAACATCTTAATTTATGTATTGAACTATACACCGTTACTATAAGACACGTTGTTTATAATTATAGCTTAAAAAAACTTTGTTAGTATATGGTGTGTGGCTAAGAAACATTACAAGTTGACCCCTGGAAGTTGTAGTACTACCCTCCCCCAAAACGAACTAGTGGCCCTAAACCCCCCCCCCCCCCCCCCCCCCCCCCCCCCCCCACCGCCGGTTGGCACGTTTTTTTTTTTTTTAGGTGATTGTTTATGCAAATAGTTGCGGATGCGCATCAAAACACTTTTACAAACTTTTAAAATTTTAAATGTGAAATTCTGCGTATTTATTGGCTTGGTTTGTGAATGGGGTGTGTAAATTATTACTCCATTAGGCCACTTTTTTTAATTCATATTGTAAATCTTAGTTAATATTAAACTTTCAAACATTAATTTTTTGAAGTTTAGGTAAAAAAATATTACGAAAACTATGCCCAAATTGTGCACAATTTTTTAAAAACCATTAGATCAGAGTCCTCATGAGTGGTATAAATTAATAATCTATATTTATGTATCTTTGGAAAACAATAATTAAGGAAGGGAAGTTAACATGATGTTACTTTATTTTCAGAAAACACTGTTTTATCATTTAAAGCGCTGTAGATAGAGTTAGAGGGAGAAGGGAAACCACAACAGATTTGCCGTTTTAGGCAATCACAAAATTTGATGATTAAATGGATAAATAAATATCAATCTGTCTCAATTTCCCGTCAGTAAATTAAATCACCACTCTCATAGGGTTTAAACGTAAGTTGCCATCACATACATCAGCTGAGTCTACGACGCCTCTCCACATAGATGTGGATGATGTCCGATTATCTGTACTTGTATGAATGTACCATGGTGGTACAGACTTACAATAGATCTCAAAAGTGTTTGATCCCGATAGTTGACATGATGCGGATTGGGAGTTGGGTGCCACAATTGTTGCTACATGGACCAATCACGATGTAAGTGGGCAAGTGTACAATTCCCCGTCCTTCCGTACACCGGTAGATACATGTCACAGCTTACATAGTATGCACTGTCGTGTAGTCCACATTGATAATCAGCTATTAGTCCATACTACTCAAGAACTGTGTTACGAAACCAGACAACTGTGGTAGTTGCTTAATTCTAAGACTGTCTTTCTTTGACAATTATTGATATATTTTCCGGAATGTTTTAAAAGTAACTAGCATAGCCAAGAGCGTGAGGTGTGTGACAAAACAGTCTTTCAACTTCAATAGTAGGTCATTAAGTTTTGAGTATTGAGTAAGTTTGAAATCTTTTACAACTTTATATTTAATAAAATAAAGATGAGATTATTAAAATAAAGCGCTGGCAATTTGACATACATGATAAAATATTGCCTAATACAATGAAGTTTTCTGGTACTATATTTCAGGTAAATAATCTAGAGTATAGCAAAGATATCCCATTTAACGGAAACAATAGGAAAAAGCTAGATAAAATGTTCATTAAAATTATATTAAATCTATATTTTTCTCCAAAAACTACCAAAGAGCGAGCCATTTAGCTAGGTTTAAAAAACGACAGGGACTTTTCTCATTCTGATGGTAACAGTAGAATATTGTTTTCCTTATTACAGACTAAATAATATCTAATTACTTTGCGAAAAACAGTTTAAAATGTAAGATTGCCCTACATTTCAAGTTGGCCAGCAATATAAATAAAAAAACCTTAAAAGTGCATATATGGTCCATACTTTAAACAATGCATATATAAGTAACATGTATTTAGAGGCTAAATTGTATTAATAAAACAAAAATTGCGGCGGATTGTAAAAATGTTAGATTATTTACTGGAATATTGTAATTACATTTGTTTTAAAATAACAACGACTTATTCCATTATACGAGCAAATTGTTCGTAATTTTAATCAGGACACGATACTTTAAAATTCTTAAACACGGCTCAATTGAATAATTCATAGAAATCATAGGAATTGTTTATTTAGAAGATAATATTTTAAAGATGTAAAATCCCACATTTTATAATTAAAGTTGCATATTTCATTCTAACCGGTAAGTTAAAGGAACAGGAATTTTTCTGGGACAGATTGCCCATCAGCGGCTATGTCCTCTGGTCAGTCGTAGGTTGGTTAGAGTAGCGACTATGAAGAACGTAATTGTGACCTGTTATTCCGTAGCTCAGTTTTAATGAGTAGTGTTTATGCTCATAGTTTTTTTTATTAAGATGCATGTTTAGTAGGAGTTTAGTGAAGTTTGACAAAACAACATGTAGTTTGTGATTACTGAACTTAGGCGTGCCACACAAGCTTTTGGTTAAGATTTGTTTAAGTTTTAACCTAGTTTTGTTATTATGTAATAGGTTAGTGGTTTCTTTACCTAAAGAAGATGATCAGATTTGCAGATCTCGAAACGTAAGTGTTTAGCTGAATTTCCTGTTTCACTGAAAGAGCGATGGCAAATGTACCGGAAAAATCCTGTTTCCTTCACAAATCCTTACATCGAGACCAAAAAATAACCATCAAGACAAGTAGAAGTTGAAGGAAGTGGCAACACAATCAAAACACCTTGATACTAAGTGCCTTGTGCTGCGTAATTAGACGGATTGTTAACTCTCTATTTGTTCAATTCCTTTCATTAACGGAATGAGCATAATTAATACTTTTTAAAATCACTCCATTAATGATAAATGCTGTCATGCTAGTCCTCCTGGTTATTTATTGTCAAACTAAACTGCAAATGAGAGTCGATGAATTACCTGAACCATATTTAACAAGTTAATTGTTGGTTTGAAGGCATATAATTTTTTCCAAATATAACTTATACACAATTTACTTTCTTGTATTAAAAAGTATGTTCGAAGATGAGCAGAAGAAGAGAATAGAAGAGAATAATGATTATAATTTACTGTCTAGATAGTATTCTTTAAAGAAGGTTAAAGCGTATTTCCCCCCCCCCCCCCCCCCCCCCCCCCCCCCCCCCCCCCCCCCCCCCCCCCCCCCCCCCCCCCCCCCCCCCCCCGTTTACGCCCAAATATAAAAATGCAATAGGGTTCAGTGTAAAACGTAAAATGCCTTTTTTTCGGTGAATAATTGTGACAACATATTAATTTAATTTAGAGGAGAATGTTACTAACCCGTGCAATCTTGATCTCGTACTTGATACTAATGAACGAAGGAAGGTTCACTGATGAAAATAATCCAATGACAGAGTTAATGGAAAAATGTATAATCTGTCTTAGGAGAAGCTGTATGAGATGTATAGATTTTCTTTCCAATGTTAGACACCATAAATCATATGCCTTTCTAAAACTAAGTTCTATTATTTCTGTATCTATGGCTACTCTGCTTTCTTGTCCATGTTAAAAACTATCCTAATTGAAGCTACATAATACTGTACTTTGAAACAAAATTAATCAACGATCAGAACAGATAAATTATCATATGCCACATAGAATCAATATAAAACATATTTCATTAGTCGATAACATTATAGTCAAAACTTGAACTTTTTATAGAAGAGGGAGCCACATCTTAGAGAGGGAGCCTAGATATAGAAGTTTCATATTGTAATTGAAAAAATTGTGATCAAATGCATGTTATAGTTAGAACATATGGTATTATTGCGGGATTTGTTATGGTAGTTTTAAATTAATTGTACTCTCCAAGTAATTAGTATCAGTGGACTACGTGTAATTCGTAGTGAAACATTAAAGAAAGAATCAAATTAATCTTATTTTAAAATGCAATAAAAAGAAGTAAATAAGAATCAATCTTTTCAATATGATGTCTTCCCAATGTCTACAACTGCTTGTTTTCTCTCCTCTGGGTTAGAACTAAATTTCTGGTTTAGCTTCCAAAGCTTGCAGGAGCAACTGTCATCTTCATCAATAACCAAAAGTTTATTATGCTCTTCAAATTAGATTAAATTGGAGGTATTTTGCTTATTTTTCTTGATTTATTGTAATGTTGATTACTTATTCATTCAGTTGAAATTCATGTGAAATTAAAATAGTTCCATTCATTTGAAACTTTTTAAAGAACTGGAATGGTCTTTTTGAGGGGTACAATCAAATAAAAGATGACTTGTTTTAATGGAAAAGACATTTTTTATTACTTTCAAATTAAATTTGTTAAAAGAAGCGCTTTCGCCGGGTTAAGGCATCATCAGTTTTGATAATTTGTTTACCTTACATTTATTTGATATTTTTTGGGTCTTTTACGGTTAGTTTTAAATTTATTTCTATCCTATTTTCATCATATGTTGATTCTATTTTTACACATATGTTTTTTTTTCAGTAAACACAAATATTAAAATGACTTGGTTAGTTAAATGTGTCTTTTCAGCGGTCCTCTGTGGGTTCGCACTTTATCTTTCAACAAATCACTTTAATCTGCAGAATAAAAATAAACTCAAACCTATCAGTTCACCTGAAAGCTACCAAAGATGATGCTATATAAGGTATTTTCACCTTGTCTCACTTATTTCAGAATCAATATCTTGGTATTTTTGCATGTCATTTAACAGAAATGCCAAGAAAGAAGTATTCATAGCCATATCTGCTTGAGTTTCTATATTTTACTTACATAAGAAACATTAAATTTTCATAATTGGTCTACCGCATTTGGAGTTGGTTAAGGTATGTCCAGGAGCGTGTAAAGAGAGCTCTTTTAAATCTATATATTCATCTAGGGTTTTATTTTACTTTTTTAAAAACAACTACTTACAAAAATCTAATGCAGAAACTTTAAAATCTTCACTGGTGGGAGTATATCCCCAAGGCTAATGTTTGTCTTAATGTATGCACTGGCATACTTTCATGAATATTTTTGAATTCAGTTATGGAACGTCTAAAGGAAAACAATTAATACTTTATGAAAAACTATTTAAATAAAACATGAGGTTTGCAAGCTAGTCCTATTCTTTTTTAAAATGTATATTCCAGAAAAACAGGCTCCATTTTGTAGTAACTGACGTAGTGTCAAAACCACGTGCCCACTAATTTGTTACCAAAACCAATCATATAACACTTATAAACTGGATTCGCAGTACGTATCTTTACTTGTACTAGTTTTTGGCATGCCAAGATATGTCTTCACCATTATGTAGATACTACAAACAGGCAAAGGATCTACTCTTTCAGTGCCCCAAAGCACGTTTACATTATTTTGTTACCAAAAAACGTTCATATAACACTTACAAACTAGATTCCCCACATACAAGGATATATGTCTTCAGCAATTATGTAGATACCAAAAACGAAACAAACGAGCCACTGCTCAGTGCCCAAAATTTCAATGAAGATCTTTACCATCCCAATGAAAAAATTATTGGAGCCGAAAAGAAACCTATCCCAATATGTCGTCAAACACAGTTGGCCTGTTCCCTTGTAGCTCTCTTTGCAAAAATGGCAATGAATTTTGAGCCATCTCCCAGTGCGGTTGCCATAGCGACTATTAATCTCAAGGTTTCCATGCCAGACACTTTATTTCAATTCGTTGCAGTAGTGACGTGAATAGAAAAATAACTTTCTTCTCTGCCAATTGTTTTATACTTGCTTATCTTGTATGAGAATCCCTTTTGGATGAAGTACAAAACGTTTCCTCTCATTTACCTTTGACTGCATTAGAATATTTTGATGAATCCTCTTCTGAATCTGAAATAGTCACAGTTGGGGATTGGTTTGGGGATTAAAAAGACAAAGAATTTATCTCTTAATTTTTATCTTCTGTTCAGTCAATCATCTTTAACACCAAGAATCATAATTTTTTTGTTGCTAGCTGTATTACTTTTCTTTTGATGAACATAAACATATGCATTTCGGCCTTCTCAAGAACTGAACTATTTTCCTCTAATTTGTTCATTTGTGCTACATTAGGAGCTATGTCATATAAGATATTGAAAACAATGAATCTCATTTCTGACGAGTATCAGACATTCTTTCTTTACCATATTTTCAAAAGAAGCCATTTACGATGTATTTGGTTCAAGTTTTATCGTTACGCAATTCTTTCAGTTTAGTTAACATATCAGCTTTTTTCATTACTTAAAATTATATCCTCTATTAGTGCTCTTACTCGAATTTGTCACAGCTTTTTGTTTATTAAAAATAAAATCTAAGAATAACTTGTCTTAAAGTGGGGCAACATATTATATCCCGATATTAGTTCTAAGTCTATGGTACGTAACACTAATATTTTTTTCAAAAATTGCAGAACACTTAATTTTAATAAATAAAGCAGTTTTCCATAATCAACTATAAACAGTTTTGTGTTAAGTTTTCTTGATACTTATTTGAGCAGTACAAGCATCTGGAAATAATACAATATTAGATATTTATGTTTACAACATTCAACTTTCAAGTCTATACTGTGAGCGTCACTATGTCACATGCTAGCATTACAATTGGTTATACTCTAATTGTGTACAGATTTAAAATTTACTCTGCGATTTTCTCTTGGACCATCGTGCTTACCATTAAGGACCAATCTAAACATGTTCGCTGACGCAAAGTCAAATTCCATAGAGTAACATGCACCATAATCGAACTCTGTGTTGCCTACATCGGAAAGAAAGTACATTCAAAACCTCAAGTCGGTTGTTTCTCAAGATATCGTTTAGAAAGACGAACAGAGTGAAATTTGTACAGCCTCTCTTCTAGTGATAGGCTTCGCTAATACTCAATCAATAAAAACATATTAATGTAAATTAAGTTTAATTAAATTCCACAGGACTATTTTTACTCTGCTGGACGTTTTTCAACTATTTCATGTTGAAATGAAGGCCCCAGTGTCTAAGTAATAGCTGCCAAGTCGCTCGTGTCACAGCGAAGTCAATTACTTGCCCCTTTAACCACTTCATTGTAGATGCAAGTGACACCAATGAGCGGAACAGTTGAGAGCTAGTCTATAAACTTTGCCAATTACGAATCAAAGACGACAATCACTGTATACTAAATCCTGAAGAGTATTTGCGCAGAAACAGATTTCTTATAAATGATATTCATGTTTTTTGCGCCCCTGTATTCTTTTCTAAGTCTAAAAATTTCCCACTGCATACAAAAGAGAACTTAAAGTCTGATAGATAGTTGTACTAAATGACCGATACATTATACATACGACATTATTCACGTGTTATTGCGCCCCTATATTCTGGACACGATTCTAATAACCACACACCCCTTTTATTTATTTCGTTTACATTCATATGATAAAGTAAGAGATCACTTGTTCACTTGTTTTATCACAATTTACTTTAAAGTTTATATAGGTATTTTCATAATGTTGTGTGTGTTGATTATGCAATTTTATCATGGTTAACTATAGATGGACTATTTAATTAAAAGATGTAAAACGAATCTCCGAGTGAAAAAAACGTAGCCGGAGTTCCTATGGTTTAGGTTTGAGGAACGATGTGACTTTACCTTATGTTTTTTGATCGTATGTCACCGAAATTTATTTAGGCAGTACGGTTCGGTCTAGTGTGTTTCAACTTCTTGAACTTCAGAGTTTAATATACTACATGTAGTTATAAGTTACAAAGTAGTGACACTATTTTATTTGCTACAACAGACTACTATTATAATATTATCTCAGATTAACGAAAATAATTTTTCTGTAAAAACAATCTAATATCCAATACATTTTTATTGCTTTATTTAAAACGTGTTAAAATGAGTGCCTGAAAGTCGAAAAAATTTCAATATATATATTTTAATTATATATTCGATATATAATATATTATATATATTTATATATATATATTAATATATATAATTTCGATAGTATAAAAAAATTACGTATTGTAAATATAAATCGTGAAAGTAAATAGGATCATCTAAGACGACATCCACACGATATTGTTTTTCATTTTATCAGGCAGATAAACATAAACCCTGTAACAATTACTTATGTGAATACCCATGTAGAGGTTGGCTTCCTTATTTCAATATGAACAAATCGTTTATCTCAATATGCATGGACAATTTTATTGTCAATACTGACAGTGAAAACAACTCGCCCAAAAATAAGCAGTAAAACGCAGTAGAAAACGTTAACGAGGTTAATCTAAGAATCCATCCACATGCCATGGGTTTCCTTATCTTCATATTACCTTGTCTTATCATGTTGTAAAGTTAAAAATTTTAAAAGTCATTTGTCAATTTTAGAATTTTATCTCTATACAATTGTACGTTTATTACAGCGATCGGGTCGCTGAAAACATAATAGTGAAGGGATTTCGTTAAAAAAATAAACGAGGTAATCCGAAACAATCATCCACATGATATGGTTTTCCTTATTTTGCAGATTACCAAATTTCTGTTTACAATTCATCTTGAGAAATGTCCGATAGTGCAGTGAACAACTGGCTGCAAGGAAAATAGTTTAACAGTGTTTTAAAAGTAAACTAGGTAATCTAAGACTCCATTTCACGTGATATGGTTGGTATTCATTACCATCAGATTAAGAAACCTTTGTCAGAATTTTTCTTCACAACTGTCCGTTAGTACAGCGAACAGCTCGCTGCATAGCGAAATAGTGAACACAGTCGTAAAAGTAAACGGGGGGTGATCTAAAGACACCATCCACACGATATGGCCTTCGTTATCTACAGATTAACAACATCGCTGTCACAATACATTGGACAACTATTCTGAGACGAGCAAGTTAACTTTAATTCAATGTTGTAAGATCTTGCTGTATAATTCAAGCAGGTCATAAAAATATTACGATTGTAAGTTTTATTAGTGTAACATATATTCCATGAACGGGTTTATAAATGCTATTGGTTGGTATGTTTACATCGTCTATAGCATTAGTTTAGGCCCTACTACACTACGACCCAAATAAGACCTTTAAACAAAATATTGTAATAGAATTATTTTAAATACTTATGATTAATAAAACATTTTGATTAACATTATGATTCTATTATTACAATAAATACCTCCTTTTTAAATATAAAATATACTTTATGACAAATAATTTGAATAATTGGTTCCTTAAAGAGCTGTTTAAAACCCCACACAATTGATTACGGTTTATTTTTTCAAATGTTTTGAATCAAATTTCTGTTTATTGTTTTATTACTGAAGAATTTAATATCATGCCTCAAAGACTTTCGGTAGATTATGTAAAACCTATCATTAGTTTTTCTACTGCAAAATTTAACATTAATAGTAATAATGACATCTAGAAAATATAATGTTATATATCTAATGAATGAAACGCATGTTGATAGTAGATATTCATCCACGATTGTACTTAACAATAATTGAATCATGATCAACTGCAAAAAAACGGCTGCATTATTAATTACTAACAAATTCTCGAATCTTTCCCTAGTAGTGTTTGCAAATTAATGAATAAAAAAACGACTCTTTTTCATCCGCCCCAGGATACTTCTTGTGAACCGTAAAAATTATAAGTAAGTTCTTCTATATCCTTCATACGAGTTGCTTGTTGTTTGTGCTATTGGTTGGTAGGAATACCTCTATTTTAAGTTTAAACATTAATCAAATTATTTGAACCCATAAAAACTACATTTTCATTTTGGTATGCAATGATAAATTATAGATTTAGGAATAAATACAGACAGTGCAATAACACTTGAACATTTCCGTTTTGTAAGTTTATATCGGTAAATTTAATTGCTTACTTTTATATTAGAAAAATATTTTGGATAGAAAGGGTTATTAGAAAATGTTCATCCGCAACCTCAGCGAAACCTGCTAATCATGTTGGGTTGTGGCGTTACTTGTTACCTAGTACTGCGAAGGGGAAGGTAATACAGATTGTCTCAAAATAAAAAATTTTAAATGAAATAAAATTTTTAATAAAATTAGTAAAATATATTCAAGTGAAGATAACATTACTACTATCAGGAATTTAAATTAAAAAAACACAAGACTCTATTCAATTTTCCCTTGTAGACTCTGTTTTCCTTTACTGTGGTGCTTATCCTTAAGTTATATCAATTAAGAAATAATACATACTCTTACTTTGTTTTCCGTTTTCAAATCTGGCCCAAAACTAATAATCAATTATTGTTCTAATATATCGAATGTATTCAAAGTATTGAAAAGCCACGGCTTAATAAAATATGCCCGCAGTTTAGTTGGTTTTTATTATTGTTAATTAAAACGAGCCTTTGCTGAGAGGACAAGCAAAGGGCCTTAAATCTGTGCTCAAGGCAGGAGATAAATTGTGACTTTCCATTTCGCTTCCTGTCACCGTGGCGCGCCCTAGCTAAATTCTTGTGACTAGGGAGAGGGGCCACCTTATTTATTGATAGTAGGTGTTTTTGTATGTAATATAGTTTAGATATCCAAACTGAAGGACAGATACTATTTCATTGACCGGGACTTCGAAATAAAAACAATTGCGTTTATAAAAATATATGTCAGAGTAAAAAGACAATTATAAACCTAAAGAATCATATGGGAAGAATTTAATTAAATCCTGCGTCTTGTGCCAACAATGGCTCATCAAAAAATAATATGTATACAACTTGAAATACATAACTAACAAATATCATTAGGGAAATGTAAAAGTACTTTTCACCATTACAATCGCTTTCTCTGGAGGGCTTATTAGAAGAGAAGTATATTTAAAAATTAGCTATTTGCTGGAATTTTCTTTAAAGGTTATCCTTATGACGAGAAATAGTACTAAATGATGACTATGTATTGATAAAAAAATAGTGATCTGGGTATAACAGTTATTTTATGCAGGCTTAATTATAAATATCTAATTTAAAATAATTAAATTTTAAAACATGTCCATTGTTAACACTTATTAATTTTTATTCCAGATTTAATATGCATAAAAAAAAATGTTTTTAAGTTATTGAAATTGTAATAACAATATGTTTGTAGAGGTTAAAACATAGCATAATAACTATTTTCTATTCTAATGGTACAGTTATTTTGATCTGTTACAAAAGAATAAACTAAAAGCATGAGAAACAGTTAAAATATAGAAATTAACAACTATAAAAAAAAAAAAATTGGGGCATACTTCAGAATGTTCAGTTTAGCAAATATTTTTGTTCTAAATATAGAATTTTAGTTTTTGAAGTATTTTGTAATCTAAAATCTCAGTTTTAAAAAATATTTTAATACAATCAGAACGTAATTATACATTATGTACGAATGATATATGAAACTGTTACTCTTTTCGTTCATCAGTGAATGTTTGATGATGTTTTATTTCTATTAAATTATCAAGTATTACGTTCAAATGCCAAATTAATGGTTCCTATGTTATAACACATACTATAACATAACTATTAACACTCAAAACATTTTCAATATCGTTATTTTAAACAAAGAAAGTGAAAGCAAGAACATGACAGCGGCTGATGAATCCATCATTAAAATTGGTTTTTTAATTTTTGTTTATATAACAGATTATGGAATATTTATTTTTTTTTTTTTTACCATCAGAAAACATCTGTTTAACTTGAAAAATATTCGTTTACCAAGTGAAGAGTAAATAATAGTTACTTACTTTGCTCATTGAATTCCTCTTTATTCAGTTTGATCATTCCCGATTGTTGTAATTAGTTCCACTGTGAAATGAGTACTATCAAATGTAAATGCATTTCAGCCACGCATTGGACAGAAGACACAACGATTAGCTGGACCATCAATCAGCGAGACTGTCATTGAAAAAAATCCGTTAGTGGTTTTTACTTGGACAATTGCGGCAGCTAGCTTAAAGTTTAAAATGGGTGTCGTTTGATACATACAATTGTATGTTTTTTTTTTGTTTGCTTGTTGTATGAATTTAACTTATGGCACAAACATTTACTTACTGTCATATATTTTCTTTTTTTGCACAGAAATATGTAAATAATAAAACATTTTAGGGTACAGTTTTATCATACGCCAATTTTGTCGCAAAATTTTTCAATGTAACGAAGTGAAATCTGTCTTATATCACCCAAATTAAGTACAGGAATAAAAGCAAACTAAGAAGGAATATATATTTTGTTAAAAAAAATAGAAAGTAAAATAATAATCCCCCTCATTTATTTACATGTTGGATCTAATAATCAAAGAGGACTTACACACAAATAACTCAATAATACTCGTGGAAGAGCCTTTTAAAAAAATGTATTGTATTTGTTTCGGTCTAAAAGCTACAACTATAAAATTTTTTTCTTATGTGCTTATTAAAAAAATACATATTTTGAGAAAAAAATTCATACCTTTTGAATATTAGCGCTCTTTAATTGCTGGGATCACAAAAGACTAGAAAACACTTTTATGAATTTCCTTTCCCCTTATAAAAGTGATGTTCCAGAAGATAAACCTTAAAGGGATATGTTAGTTTAAATGTAAGTGGAATTTCAAAAATTGCATTTAACGTCAGAGACTTATAAATTTATTATGATATAGGTTGATATAAAGCTATACAAAAACATAAGAAAATAATATTATTAAATTAGATTAATTATTCTTAATTTTTATAATTATTTAATACCTTATGAATTATATTAAAAATTCCTAAAATCAAACTTTTATAATACGTTAGTTTCCGATAATAGTGGTGAGATGTTATCTAATTGTATTTCTTAAATAAAATAAAAAATTTTAAATAAACACGAAGTTATTACGAATATTAATTATTGTTACTAAAATCCTTATTTGAATACCAGGTACCTAAAAAATTTTTATTCATCTTACCACGGTTAAACGTCAGAGACCTTAAAGCAAACAGAGAACACAAACTGACCACAAGAATCTGAAACCATAAACCAACTCCCCCAAACTATTACAACCCCCCCTTCCATAATTCACCAAACCATTACTCACATCCCATACACATCTTCTATCCACCTTCCTCCCTACCCCCCAAAAACCCACCCACAACTCCCACCCAACCCTCAAAACCAACCCAATTTACCCTCCCCCCTCCTATAACCCAAACCAATCCCCACACATTCACCTCCTCCTACTCCATAAACCACTCATCCCTCAAAACACAAAAAACCACCCCCTTAAAACCAATCAATACCCCCCAACTCCCCACCCCTAAAATCTTATTCATATCACCCACACCTCCATAACCCCCTACCCCCCATCTCTCTACCCCAACATAACCCCTTACCCAAAATACTCCTCAATTCCCAACCCACCACCAAAAAAAAAAAACACCAAACAACTCCACCAAAACCACCCACCACCACAGACCAACAAACCCCAAAAGCCCAAACCCAACATCACAAACCCACCACCCCTACCAACCAATCCATCCCCCCCTTACCCCCACCACAAACCAACACAAAACCACCCCAACACTCTAACAAACAATACCCCAAACAAAAACACCCCCACACCCTCATCCCACAAACACACCCCCCATCCATAACCCCTCCCCACACCCACCCACAAAACATCCATAAAACCCCACCCCTAACACCTCCTCATAACAACCCAACAACTAAAACAAAATTATCATCTAATTTCAAACACCCCCCCACAACCCAACTCCATCACAACCACCCCCCCCCGTGTCCATACATTAAAACCCCCTCAACAAAACCCCCACCCCCCCCTCAAACTATTCAACTACCAATAACTATAACCACAAATATTAACTCAAACATACCTTCCCACCCCAATCCCATTCCCTACCACCACACACAAACACCCAATACCACTCACCACTAAATACACCACCACGCCAACACACCCCCACAACCCCCCACAAAACCCCCACCAAAAATATACAATAACCCTACCTTACCCCTCCACCACAACAAACTTCCACCTACCAACACACCCAACTAAATAACCAATAACATTCCCTTATTCCACACCCACCTCAAACAATCTATACCATCCTATACAATCACCCCCTCCATAACATCTCCACCCCCCACTACACACCCTCAAACCTTCCCACCTCTCTTTCCCTCCACTTTCCCACACCTTTCTCCCCAAACACTGATTTTCTAACCTCACAACAAATACAATAATTCAACAAAACAACCCCTCCCCCTCACCCAACTATACCACACAACCACACAAAACCCCACCACCCCCCTACACCCACAACTTCCACCAATACACAATACCAAAACCCCACACCAAAACCATCATAAACACCATTAATAAATCCCATCCTCACTAACCTCCCCTCACACACCAAACTAATCTTCACAAAGTAAAACCCATAATAAAAATAATGTCAAAATTCATTACAAACAATTTCCCCAACACATTATCAAAACAATATAAATTACTATACCACTACATTTAAATTATAACCCCCATATTTACCAAACAACCAATATAAATCACTATATTAAAAAACATTAATTTAATCAATCGAAAAATTAAACCTCAAAAAAAATTTATCCGCTTTAATCTTTTTCAAAAACAATCTACATTCTATCATAAATTCTTAATATAACCTCAATTTAAAAAACAAAATTAATACAATCAAAAACTATACCAACTAGTAATATATTTTAAAAAAACACATCCAACAACCCAAAATCCTACCCTCCAATCTAAAAACCCCATTCCTTACCCATACCCTCCCCCATAACAAAAAATACACTCTAACACAAAACAACATAAAAAAAATTAAAATTCATATATAATTCCAAAACTAAACACACTATTTAAATAAACAAAATAAACACCACTAAAAAACCATAACAAAACATATAAAATAAAAATCAAAACAAATTCATAATTTCAACAAACCACAACAACACATACACAACATACTTCCCCCCACACACTCTCCTCCGAATATCCATACCACATAAAAATATAAACTAACAAAACCATACTTCTTACTACACTCGTCCACAATTCTATTATCACTCCTCATAATAATAAAACACACAAAATCATTATTCTATAATAACCAATAAATTTAAAAAACTTTCTAATATTATATACCAATATATTAAATATATATATATATTAAATATATTATATCTCTATTTTATAATTATTTATAATATAACAATATTGTGTATTTATACTTTTAGCGCCTTTTTATATTATATAATATATATATATTTTTATATATATATATATATATTATTCCACACCAATGATTTTACTGAATAAAAGAAGAGATCAACAAATTTTATATAGGATAGATTTATAAAATACATAGGCAAAAATATCATTACTATTACACTGATAGGGAAACGCTTTGTTATAATGAGGAGTAGGACCAAACCTAACTTTTCTGATATGAATTAAAACCTTCATATTCTAATAATCCGTGGTACGTTTTTTATCTGAAACAATGTGAGAATATTAGAAAGCTTAAAGAAACAAGGTTAGGCTCTAAATGAGTCATAGTTAAAGACTATATTACACTATTTATTTGGAAACTTTCAGAATTAGACATATACATATGCTTATTGAGGTTTCTCTGAAATTGAATGACGCTGAAAGATGAAGATAGACAGCTCAGATGTGATAAAGCTATTTAGTACACAAAAAGTTGACAATGTTAAGTAACAGAAATAGTTACTGAATATTCTCAGGAAAAATTGTTTTTGCAGAACTAAATAATGTTAGTAAATAAACTTAATAAATTATCTAGATTTAGCTGCTTGATACTTAGCATCAAAGGCTACTTAATCACTCAACCGTTCAGAAACTTTCTGTTGCGAAATTGTACTTTTGTCTTAATAGATCTTTAAAAATATATATATGTAAACCTTATATCACTTTTGATTTTTGTTTGTTTTTCTAATAAATGAAAATTTACAAATATATTGGTAAAAACAAATTAAGAAAATAAATAAAATCAGTAATTTTCTTTTTATTTGTGTTAGGACGGTTTTCATTACATTTTATTTAGATCAAACTAAGTGGTATTAAAATAAGTTATCAAACACTAAAGATTTTGAAAACACAAAAAAGTAATAAAATCATTAAAAAAATATAAAAAAAAACAGAAGGTGAAGGCTTCATTTCAAATACGTTCGCTGCATTTACAGAATCAAAGGGGAGCTTTAATTGGATACAGAGAGTCAATACTTAATACTTTGCTAATTTGCCATTGCCGTTTAACATCTTTGTAGAAGATGGGATTGCTCAATTATGCATAGACATCATATTACTCAGGAATTATTGGGATACGGTGAAAAGCTCATATTCATATTGATAAAAATAAAAAATTACCTTTCCCCGTAGATATAAATACAGATTTAGTAACAACTTAATTAATTTCATGTACGACTATATTTTTTCTGATTTTTGTTTTGTGGTATTCCTTAAAGTTTCTCATAATGGTACAAGCAATGGAAAACGTCAATTAAAATTGCTTTTAAAACGTGGATTTTTAATTCGAGATATTTTTATTCACATGTAAACATTTTATTGTAAAAAACTATTTAAAATATTTTAAAACCTGTATTTACGCATGATACAAATATTTATTCATTTTATATATTCTGAAGTCTTTTGAAGAAACATGGCGTAGAGTCATTACAAATCAAAGCGGCACACGTACTTTGTACAAACAAACTGTCAGAGATGTGAACTTTGAAGAAGCATGAATATTCATTTCTTTGTGTCAACCTGTTCCTTCTGTATTTAGCATTAGAGACGGTATTCGCGTGTGGAATCACTGTTGCATTATTTACCAAATATACTCAAAGTTGTGTGCATTGTAGTTTCGATGGATAAGTTATAAATTCCCAGATTATCTTATTCAAGTTCACTTTAAAAATGTATTGATATGGGTATCGTTATGTTTATATATACGAATTATAATCTTAATTTAGTAATTGATTTTGCACCAGGAAGGTTATTGGCTGGGGGTCTATTGACAACAATATCTGCATATGAATGTAACAAATTATTTTATCAATAAATACACACATTTTAATGTGTAATGTTGTATTTCACGATAAAATGTATTGAGATCCCGTTTTAATTTGATGCATTAAAATAAAATATAATGTACTGTATATGCATCATTTTTACCATAGATCGATTAAAACGTAATTTAAACACCCTCAAAATGTTACTGGGATCAGTAGTTATATCAAATCCAGGATAAGTAAAGGTTTATGATTATCAATTAAAGAAGCTAATTATTCATAAAAAGTGAGAGTTTGAACGACTCCGTGAAATAGTTAAACGGACGGAACAGACATACGGACGAGCAGCGACACGTGTTTTAAGAAGGCTCCGTCGGATTCTAAAATCATCTACGTTTGGTCATTGATAAAACTTCTACTTATCAACAGCTGATGCAGGATTTGCAGCAGAGAATATCTAAAGAAGGTTAAATAAATACATTATTTAATAAATTAATATTGCTAAATCTTTTAGAAAAATCTAGTCGGTATCTCTGATCCTATGAAGTTCTCTCTTCGTCAGATAGAACATTCCACATACTCTAATGTACGTGAGTCCTAAGTAATATGAAGGTTGTTACATTAAGGTTTAAAAAATTATTCAGAAAGATCCAAACATTTCGATTTTTTTGTGCTTACCTTTATTCACTTGGCCGCTGAGGGTTCGGTGATACCTCTTTATCAATTGCTAAAAAATCAAATCCGATTACAGTTTGTGTGAACATAAGATATCTATTAAACTAGATGATTCTGAGCTTTGGAATTTGTATTGCTATTGATATCATTTTCACTATTATATCTATGCTGCTACTGCACCAGCCATTCAATCCATGGGTTATCTCGAATTCAGTTTATCAGTAAGAAGGGGTTTGGTTATTTTGTTCTTATTTATGTTGGCAAAAAAAAACTATAATAAACACATTTTTAGTATAATATAGCTTTTTTTCATATAACTTTTTTTAATAGATTATCGACACATTTTACTTTATCGTACCTATGGTGGGAAGTCTGGAATCAACATAAATGAGTTGAGTTAAGGTTTAGTTCACCTCACTCATAGTGCACCAACTGGAATCTGTTGTCGCATATTTTACTCCTGTAATCTAGAATCATTATTGTCTGAAGAGAACGAAAAAATTCGGTGACAAAGGAGATCAAAATGAGCTCTTTACTTCGCTTCTACACCAGAGATAATTATTTTTATCAAACAGTTACAAACAATCTAAGGTTTGCCAGTATATCTAGTTGCATGCGTTTCGGTTCAGTGTGATATAACGGAAAGACAAAACATAATGTAAGAAAAAAATTTATAGCTGTGTCAGGGATAAAAATTTAACAAAGTAAAAACGTATCATTGTTAAGTTAAACAGTAAAAATCAAAAGTAAAAAAGTAATAAAATCCAGTAACAACGAACGCAAAATCTAATATTTTATAAACTGAAGATGCGAACATGTTTTGCCCTAGTGTTTATATCAATATCGTGAAAGTCAATAACCGAGTTTCCCAACGGCGTGCCAGTGTATGGGTACAATACATTGCCTCGCTGTAACAACACGTTACTGAGCTTTACATGAATAGAGCTTTCAGTATCGACGAAATACTTAACGTTTGCTTTCGTTGTAACTGTTATTATAGGCCGAAGTTTCGGATTTACAGCCCATGGTGCTATTGCCTTTTATTCGTTATGTGATAGAGTTTTAAAGATTATAAATTAATCACAAATGAATTAAGTCAACAAATAAAATTAGTTATAACATACAGTCATTTAAGTTCAACTGCATGTCTACTGCATGATCGTTTTGTAACCTTACATACTTGTTAATTACAGTTATAAACGTTTGGAATGTACAGTGCAAAACTTACAACTCTCTCACGTTCGCAGATGTGGATTTGGGGGGTCAGAAGAAATTAATTTAAATTCAAATACACAAACTGTCATATTAGGTTTATAAAATAAACCGTTATTGCTACAAAATGTAAGGTACAAAATAGAAATGATGAGCAAGTAAATAAACATGCCATTAACTCAAACTTGTAAAATCTCCTCGTGAACAAACTAAACTTAGTGAAAGGTATTTCTGATTAACTTTTTAGTTGAAGTTATTTGATTTTACCGCATAATAATTAAGCTAATAACTTAAAATAAATTTAATTAGAAAGGCTGTGAGCTCAATATTTACTCCTGTGAATCGAATTGACTAAAATTAAGAATGGGCTAATTACTGTAAAAAGAATTAATACTTATTAATAAGATATATTATAATTATCATTCAATGTTATAAAAATATTTTGTTTCTTTCTTATAATAATGTTAATCATGCACATTTCCATTATATTGCTCAGAAGGAAAGTTTCATTGGTACAAGTGGTTGGTAACAAAATAGTAGACATAGACTTAAAACAACGAAAACATTTAAATTCACCTTATACAGATTTGATTGATGTGTAGGTCGATATAGTGAAATGTTCATCTGACTTTGGACACAGCTGACATTCTTGTTGGTTAACGAGCGACATTGCCTTCAATAGTATTGTCTCTGCTATTGATAATCGTGGCTATTGTGAATCGAATCCCACACTCAGACGTTTTTAACTATTGTTTAAAATAAAATCAGGGCCATGTGGTAATGAACAGTACTACGTCGAGTAAATGTGAGATTTGGGTTAGAGACCCCAACACATTTAATGAATTTGTATATATATGGACCAAAAGTCATAATATAGATAACATACTTTTTGTAATGTTTTCAACAAATCGATTGTGAAAAATAGATAGTAAAAAAGTGAAATAGGTTACTTTAACTTTAATTCAAATTACGGATTTTCGTATACAAGTACTTATATAAGAAGTCACTGCAATTGCTTTAAAATAACAAAAGTTGCTATAATTGAGAAAACTGACTGTCTCTAACAATATTTTTACATTTTACGAAGGCTTTCCGTAAAAACGTTCTTCTCAAGTAGATGATTTTCAGTTATTTCTATAATACTTGTTAAATGTGTGCTAGATATTATTAAAATTAAAACAAATTTGGCTAAAATGCAGTTTTCAGGAATGAGAAGACAGTAAGTTACATGAACGCAATGTTTTTTTTTTCTGAAACTGCGATTGAAAGCATGTATTTTAATAAATATTTATAGAAAAAAGCTCCTGCTTCGCCGGGATTCATACCTAGAATTCTCTCTCTTACCATGGGAGACTTCTGACCTTTACATCACAGAGCCCTTTACTTTTGTCCATAATGAAATTTATTTGTCCGTATTCGATTATTTGTTAGTTTGTTAACTTAAACACACGTGTAATCGAGTATAGAGAAACAAAAATAAAATCTAGAGCCATGTGGTAATGAACAGTGCTCACGTCCAGTAAATGACGTACATCCCTATTGACATATTCTACGCATAAATACGAGTATTTGTTGTTTGAAGTACATACTGCAGTTAATTACACGTATACATGGTAAATCACACATTTTATTGAAATACGCTGTTATAAAATAAAGCAAATTTCCTTTACTTTGCTCTAAAGTTAAATAATGCTACTGCATTTTTATTTATAATTATATTGAATATTTCTAGTGAGAGGCTATATTAGAATTATTATATTCAAACTAAGCATATGTACCCATATGCAACTGGTATTTTTTTATTTTAAAAAGATCTAGAGGATGGGATCGATCTTTCATCGTTACTGAGGATCGACCTCGTTTTATGGAGGATCTGGAGAAATATTTTCTTACCCATACCATCGCGGACCGGGATAATGTAGCTTACTAAGCGCATATGTGTCCCATTTGTAACGAATGGGTTAAATTTTACTTTAAATTTATTTTAGTTCTTTTCATTTTGTAAGAAATTCAACATATTCATTATGGATTGCAAGAGAAACAGAGAATGCAGTCGTAAAAGTAAAACGAGGTGAGCTAAGGCACCCATCTACACGCTATGGTCTTCCTTATCTGGAGATGAACACATCGCTGTCACAATATATCTGTACAACTTTTCCGAGATGGGAAGGAAATACAGTGTTATGTCTGTCTACATAATCTAGGTCAAGTTTATAATAATAGGACAGTATGTGTGTATACTATACAGGTATTTTTACTTTAGTAAAATTTATGAATATACCATTATTCTATTAGCCTAAACTCCTTTTATTTCTTTCCAATAGTATCTGATGTTATGAAAAAATTTAGATTAATTAATACTTATTATTAGATATTTATTACTTACATTGTTTCATATATATAACAGCTTTTTTATCGGTAGTAAAATAAGCTACATAACTACAATATATTTAACAAAGTAAATAATATGTTTTCTATACATACCTCACTGTTTAAAAATACTAAACACATTTTAAACGTAAACTATGTGATAGTAACAACGAAATTATTAAAAGGCAAATTAAAATAAAGAAAATTTATTAAATATAGTCTCAATGTTCTTCCGGTTACAAATGAAAGTTTTATTTCTTTATCCTTACCACTTACAGTAAGTGTGTGGATTTTCTAACTCGAGCATGTTTAACTTGTTCAAAATAGTTCTATAACAAGAGCTGTACTTGAAATCTTCCACCATAATGAACAATCTGACAACAATGCAATCCGTAGACCGCACTGGCTGCAATTGCACTACGCCCGAGGCGGTTATTGTTTCGGTCTAGGTCCCCTCTCCAGGTTATTTTCTTAAAACGTTCAACTTCAGATACTGTTATAATAGCGTGAAATTTATGGAAATCGAGACATTCTTTTTTTTACATTTGCAAATATAGTGCAAAGGTCTATTTGTAAAATCCAGTTTGTGTTATAAATGTCATTGTTTAATTTTACACGTTTAAATAAGATAAAGTTTTCACATTCTGAGGTGGTTTACTATTTTGACAGCATTTTTAAAATTTATATATTCCGACAAAACTTTAATTACACAATCGGTTTGGGATTGTAAAACAAAAATAAGTTTTGGTCGTAAAGTTTTATAATTTTCATCATTATAATTATTTTGTATTTATTATTTTAAAGTTTAGTTTTGAATGTGTCATCAATAAATTTTTACTTTTTTGAAACCTTTATTACCGTTATTTTCAAAAGCCAAACAGTTCTATAAAACGTCAATCTGAATTACAATTTTTGGCATATCCAATAAAAATGGTAAAACATATAAAGCAATTGTAATAATTGAATTTTTAATATTGTTATGGCAAGAATAATTGATTAGCGCTAAACGTTTTATGTTGTGATGTAAAATAAACAAAAGCCAATATTTTATACTATGTACTGCTCAACAGTGTTTTTTCCTATTTTCTATATTTGACTAATAAGATAAATTGGAAAGGCGTCTTTATAATAGAATAAGTTTAATACACATTTATATTTTTCGATTGTATAAAAAAATAAATTGGTTGTAAAATGTGTTGTATCTGTATGGAATAATCATCTAATCATGTAACAAAAGCTTCAATTTTACTTACAACTTAATATGTAAAACAATCTTAGGGAAATTTAAAAATGTTTCATTTATAAATTCAGTTTATATATAAGTTTGTTCTGGAATAGTCTATCAGGGATAAAGGCGTAACGTAAGCTTATGCATAAATTTAAGACAATATAGCCCTGGTGAGATCTTACAAGTCAGATATGTGAAAATGTTGCAATGCAATGTAAACGGAACAAGTAAACCTATTATTTTGGAAGTATGGTAAAGAACAAAACCTAGAATCCATAGAAAAATATTTAAAAAAGAGCAGCCTGAGTTTCCTCAGAGAAAGAACAAACGCGTGAGAGACAACCGTCACGGTTGCTTGATTGGAGGAAGTATACCAACAATGTCACACTGCTCACAGTTGAGAGTTTATCAGTTGTTTGTTGGTCCTGGCTTGTGCAAGCGTATCTTTATAAGTAGTCCTTTTTCTCTTATAAAATGAGGGATTTCGTTTAAAAAAAAAATTGGAATTGCAATTCACTTGGTCAAATAGCCAATATCTTGTACTTTTTCTATAACTATACGGGGTCTCTTTTTATTTGTCATTAAATATTTTGAATAGACAACCATTTTGTTTTAATACTAAAGAATTTAAGACGATTATTCTTTATTTTTCCAACTTAGCTATTCAAATATACATGTGCTCAATTTGGTTCCCTCAGCTTAAGTAGTTCTAGAGATACAAATTTTTTTATAAAAAATAACAAAATGGCGGCCAGTGGCAAAACAACACATTTTTCTATCTATATTTATAGGATAATGTTTTGCTTGAAATGAAGAATAATATCACCTACAAAAGTTTGTGAAACCCTTTTGTGAACATCCTTATGTCATAAATTTGAAGGTACAAAACTAAATAACCGATTTGAGAGTGTACATAAAATAATTATCAAGGTGTGTTAATCTATAATGCATAAGAAAAATAAAGAATAGAAGAATAGTAAAGAACCGATGGATCCCTAGCGCTTGGGAGTTGTGGGGGAGGGGGGAGGTGGACAGTTTGAGTAGACTGTAGATCATATGTCTTTCAAATCCCGTATCTTGTTAGCCTTATTATAGGCTTAGAAATATGTCTGTACTGAGTTAACAGTTAAATCTATATTAATTGGGCCTCATTGTTTAATGTTTCTAAATTGTTGAATCTTAGTATTTGAAATAGTAATATTGTTTGCACAAATATTACACTAATAAATTAATATTTTCGATAACATATTATGGCTTTAATCACCTCGCAATAATCCCTAGAGTATGGACTTGTCAATTGCACACACACATATATATATATATATATATATATATATATATATATATATATATATATATATACTAGCAGACCCGACAGACGTTGTCCTGTACACACGTCTTTAATTCGAAAATTTTAAATTTTGATTAATCTGTAACAATCTGGGCTCTTTTGATAAAAATGTCTATTAAAAAGTTATTACAATATCTAACTTCATCACATGTACATTTAATCACACTTCGACCAACCGATGTGTGTGAGTATAACATGAGTTATGTGAAATATAGAGGATGTTTTAAATGAAAACTTACTTAATCTGAAGGTAAAAACGTTGCAACAAACTATTTTATAACAAAGTATATTTTTTCAATTTACAACTTAATTTATCGTAATGCCATTGAATGTACAATATTTTTTGTTAATCCTTCAGGAGTATACCACAAACAAATTAGATGATTTTCCGATAGGGCTGAAGTATAATAAGTGACCTCCATCACAATCGAATTATTGATATTTCTGAATAGCCTATATAACTACTATCCGAGTTAGATATAGTTATGTAAAGGCTGAAGTATAATAAGCGGCCACCATCACAATCGAATTATAGATATTTCTGAATAGCCTATCTAAACTACTAAAATGATGAACTGAATTAGATTATAGTTATTTAAAGGCTGAATTATAATAAGCGGCCAACATCGCAATCGAATTATTGATATTTCTAATTAGCCTATCTAAACTACCGAATTTCATTATCTTTATATTTATTATTTCTTGTGTGCGTGTGTATGGAGCTGAACTCCTCCTAAATGGGTGGACCATCTTGGAAAGTTTTACATTGTATCCAGCAGAATGCGCTACGATCATAGTTTCAAATGTTTTTCTATTTTAATTCCAGGTTTTCCTGACAGTTTTTGCTGCTATCAAATATGTGTGTTGTTTTTGTAACATTGTGTAATTATTGTGTGAGTGTTAATTGTAATATTACATTAATAGAGATTGAAGATGTTTGAAGTACATAAAAAAACTACAGTCATTCATTGAAGTTATTGAACTAATTTTGAAAATTTATTGAACGAAGTGAGTATATTGCTCGCATAACCTAAGTAGCATACAAATCAAAAGGTTGTGTTTCTATGTGTGAATAACTATTGTTAACAGTTTTGTTCACATAAGTTCAAATTAAGTAGCATATAAATCACATGATTGAAATAACTATTCGTCCTCTTCCACGAAGACGTGGCATTTTTTCTGTAAAAATAAAATTCTCAAGAAAATCAAGAATCTTTATTGTTGTCCCACTTAAAAGTATTAACAATGTCAGAGCTGGTATGAGTTAGGCCACATCAATTGTCACATTTCTTATAACTAATTAAAATTCCTTAAAACCAGTTTAAAATTCAACATTTACAACTAATTAAAATTCCTTAAGACTAGTTTAAAATTCAACATTCAATGTTATTAAAATCACTTAAATAAACTTCCTCAATTGAATAAAAGGCTTTCACTTTTAGCCACTTAATTAACATATTCTTAAAGTTCTTAGTGCTCATTATTTTGGCGTTGAGAGGTAACTTATTAAAATAGTTTTGTACCAATGTAGATATAGCTATGTTGGGATTTGCTCAGCCTAGTATATTTCACATCAATTAAGTTTACAGATCTGGTATTATAAGAATGTACAGAGTTTCTTAGGCTAAACGAAGTCAGATTTTCTTTGATAAAAACCAGGCTTTGCAAAATGTAAATACTTGGCAGCGTTAGTATGCCTAGCTCTATAAAAAAAAGGTTTACAAGAATCTGTTTCACTTATGTTCACAAGGCAATCGGAATAGCTTTTTTTTGACATTTTAAATACTTCCTTTGCACCAGCAGAGTTGCCCCAAAGAATAGTGCCATACAAAAGGTGAAGAGTGAAAAAGTGAAAAGTAGGCATTGATAAGTATACTAGGACTTGTACATAACTTGAGTTTCTTTAAAACAAAAGATAACTCTAGAAAGGCGAGAGCCAGAGTGAGTTGGTATGAACACCCCCAAGTAAGGCTAGAATCTAGATTAATTCCTAGAAGTTTCACAGATTTATTTTCAGAGCCTTTAGGTCTACTACTTAAACTAAATACAATGTTTTCTGTTTTTTCCTTGGTTAACCTTTAATTTGTTTGCATGAAACCATATGTGGGATCTTTCTTTCATGTAATTCAAAATTATATTATTCAGGTTACGATCTTTACCTGATGTTAACAGAGTTGTGTCGTCTGCATAGAGTATGGTTTTGTTAGGCACAAAGGCAGGCAAGTCATTTACAAAAACAGTAAACAAGAAGGGGCCCAGGACGGAGCCCTGAGGCACTCCACAAGTAACATGCTTAAGACTAGACAGGTCTGCGCCCACCCTCACATACTGCAAAACGATCAGTCAGGTAAGAAATTGAACAGAGACAGTTCCTTGTGCTCAACACCATAGTAAACTTAGCTTTTCTATGAGTTTCATTATGAGGTACCATAATCGAATGCTTTACTTAAGTCTAAAAGTAGTGCACAGGCTTCTTCCTTGTTTTCAAAACTTTCTAATACATGAGATACAACATTTTCCACTGCCTTAACAGTTGTCAAGTTATTCCTGAATCCGTACTGAGCAGGTGTAAACAAGTGGTTATGCTCAAAAAAATTCACAATTTGCTTTTTCATAATACTTTCAATTATTTTAGATATAACAGCCACAAGGGCGATTGGACGATAATTGCTTATATTTGACCTATCTCCTTTCTTGTGGATAGGAACAGTGACAGTAACTTTTAGACATTGAGGGTAAATGCCTTACGCTAAGAATAAAATTAATTAAATACGTTAATGGACAGGATATGTTTTCAATAATTTTTTTTAGCACAAAAATTCGAGAGGCCAAAGACGTCCTCAGATTTAGATTTGCATAGCTTATTTACAGTATTACACACGTCAGCAATGCTTCACTTCAGACCAAGTGAAAGAGGGTGAATTGGGTGATTTAATACCCGATGATTTCAATACATCTATAGGACAAGCAGTGCTTACACTATCACTATTTCTATTTACAATATCATTAATATTTACAAAGAAGTCATTAAACTCACCAGCTGTAATAGGTGTATCATGGTTTAGACCTTTTTTGTTTTAAGCGGCCAGTAACAGAGTTAATAACCGCCCATGCAGCTTTTACAGTGATTATTGGATTCCATTATATACTTTATCATTTGCCATTCTTTTTGCATTGTCTATTTGCTCTCTGTAATATTTCTTCAAATTTCTGTGGATACACACTAGGCTAGGATTAGACTTACTTCTTTCGTAGCATTATATCTAGGAGTAGCCTAACTTTAGCAAGGTAAGGAGTATACCAATTTTTGTTTACCGTGTTACGGCTTTCATTGCTATTCTGTTTTGATAGTTTTTGTTTTTAAAGGACAACATTCATTGAAATTGTTCAGTTAAAATTTGCAATTTTAAAAGACTGGAAAGCTTCGTCAACTTTACTAGCCAGTAAAAATACATTTAAACCAGTTAATATGACTTCTAACCGCCCATGCAGCTTTACAGTGATTATTGGATTCCATTATATACTTATCATTTGCCATTCTTTTTGCATTTGTCTATTTGCTCTCTGTAATATTTCTTCAAATTTCTGTGGATACAACACTAGGCTAGGATTAGAACTTACTTCTTTCGTAGCATATATCTAGGAGTAGCCTAACTTTAGCAAAGGTAAGGAGTATACCAATTTTTGTTTACCGTGTTAACGGCTTTCATTGCTATTTCTGTTTGATAGTTTTTTGTTTTTAAAGGACAACATTCATTGAAATTGTCCAGTTAAAATTTGCATAAAAGACTGGAAAGCTTCGTCAACTTTACTTGCCAGTAAAAATACATTTAACCAGTTAATCTGACTTAACCTACATTTAAGCCTATTTAATACAATTTTTCATTCAATAGTCTGTAAGTTTATAGTTCTCGGTGTGCAGTCTGCAACTGATGGGAACACTTTACTTTTTCTTAGTTAGGCCAAGGAAGCTCATTTTCAAAAGAAGTCCACTGTGGTCGGAGAGATGAGGGGGTGTGTTGTTTCACAGATAAAAGTTGTAGGCTGCAGGTTGGAAATAAAGTTATCCAAACAGGAAGAGTTACGGGTTGGTTGAGAGTTCAGACAAAAACAGTCATAGGACTTTAGCATGTTTAAAAAATTTTTAACTTGACTGTCATTGTTTCTTGGATCTAGGTTCATGTCAGTAGCGATTAAAATTTTAAAGTTTCTATATTTTACCATGTTGTCAAGAGTGTCAAAGAGTTTGGACATCTTTGCGGTGGTGAAAATTTCTACAGAGGAATCCGGAGTACGGTATACAGACACAACTAATAAGTTAATTGAAGTGAAAGCGAATCACAGCTGCCTCAAAACTGCTTCAGTTCGCACAAAGAGTCTATGTTCACAACCTCACAACAACTTTGAAGATAGTCTCTCACAAATATAGCCACACCCCCGATAGGACAACATTTCTACAGTAGCTTGCAGCCAATATGTAGCCTACTGGTGAGTATGTGTGCAACTCATCATGAGTACACCAATGTTCATTAATGCACAGTACATCGCACTTGACACCATTCAGAAAAAACTTTCCAGAGTATTTACTTTATTTTTTATTTGATTGAATATTAAGATGTGCAACTATCAATTCAGAGTTTTCTTCGACAGAGTTTGCACATGACAGGCCCAAGCCTACACTGAGTCCCACTTTTATCTATACTCAAGTCTAACAATTTAGAGTGTTCTTTGACGGAGTTTACACAAACTAGACATAGGCCTTACTCTGAGTCCCACTTGTTTTTGAACTTAGGTCTAGCTCTTCGGTTTCCACATATTGGTCCTGTCCATATAAAAGAAGAGTCCCTTCTAGTAGAAGAGTTTGTACGGTAATATCGAAATCGATTTACGAAGGCTCCCGAAGGCCAGAAGTCAGGTTAAAAGATTTTTTTCCCATAAAGATATAGGTACACCTACCTTGTACGAACTGTAACCAGGTCGCTTATTTTTTAACTTGGTTATTACATAGTTACCTTCCGCTTTCTTTTTAAGGTATTGTTTCAGAGAGTCACTATCTACATTTTCTCCTACTCTTGATACGAACAGGTATCTAAGTTTGTCCACTATCTTCAGTGTTTCATCACTATTAGCTCGTCCAATTATAAAACCAGAATTATTTTTATTGTAACGTCTGTTGTGTTTACGCTTTCTGTTCTCAACCTCAATAAATTCATCTTTGTTTGGCTGAGGTTCGCCACCGTCGGCCATTTCAGTTTCTGAGGCACATGGAGAAATCGTTTCCAAGTCCTGCACAGAAGAAGCAAGATTATGATGAAGGGACTTTTTTTCCTTCCGACTCCCATTTTTTTCCCGGTCTCTCGGTATATTCTCCAGCTTTTTGAACTACTGTGTTTGACTTTGAAATTGAACTGTCACTTGATTGACTATCGACTGCTGGAATAATCGAGACTTCCGAAGTCAAAACTGTATAATTCTGTATAATAGTACACAATGAATATGAGTAACTTATTGAATATGTAATTTTAATTAAGTAACCTCTAGATAAAAATGTATAACAACATAGACTACAGTATCTAAAATACTGAAGAAGTATTCCCTATAGGTCTAAAGTACAATAAGTGGCCACCATCACAAATCGAATTATTGATATTTCTGATTAATCTATCTTAAACTTACCGAATTACATTATAATTATTTAAAATTACAGTATAGTATCAGAACTGGCCAACAGAATTTTAATTTATCTAATATACTAAATAAGTATTCCCTATAGGTCTGAAGTACAATAAATGGCCACCATCACAATCGAATTATTGATATATCTGAATAGCCTATCTAAAGTACTAAAATGACCAATCCAAATTATAGTTATTTAAAGGCCTGAAGTATAATAAGCAGCCACCATCTCAATCGAATTATTGATATTTCTGATTAGCCTATTTAATTTAAAACCAATCCTACATTATTAACAATAATTATTGACACATGTGATTCTCTATTAATTTAATATTACAATTAGCACTCACACAATAATTACACGATGATACCAAAACAAACACACAAATTTGATAGCAGCACAAACTGTCGGGAAAACCTGGGAATTAAAATAGAAAAAGATTTTGAAACTGCGATCGTAGCGCATTCTGCTGGATCCAATTTAAAACATACCAAGATAAAAACAATTTATTTATAAACCAAAAATTAACTGATCAATCACTGCACACTTAATATTTACGAATTTCAGTTAAAAGTGTATTTTACTAAAACTTCCAATTTTAATATCTGGATAACCTCTATTGATATTCCTGATTAGCCTATCTAAACTACCGAATTTCATTATAGTTATTTAAAATTACAGTATAGTATCAGAACTGGCCAACAGAATTTAATTTAAAACCAATTCCTACACTATTAACAATAGTTATTCACACATGTGATTTGTAATGCTACTTAATTTGAACTTATCTGACCAATTTTGACTGCAGATTAAAAATGTAAATTACAACAAATTGTTTGAAATCCATTAGTTTAAAACTTGATTATCTAAAATGTTAACAATAGTTATTCACACATAGAAACACAACCTTTTGATTTGGTATGCTACTTAGGTTATTTGAGGTAATGCGACCCAATAATCTCTATTAATGTACTATTACAATTTTAGCACTCACACAATAATTCCACGATGTTTTATTTTTTTATTTTCTTCTTTTTGCCTGTTGGCTGGCCTTTATAAACTTATAACGCGGCCACGTAGTACACTTTTATAACTTCATTTCTATTATATTTTAATGTTATTTGCCGTATTTACTTTTGAAACATGAACCTTACAAAACAACACACACACATTGATAGCAGCACAAACTGTCGGGAAAACATGGAATTAAAATAGAAAAACATTTGAAACTGCGATCGTAGCGCATTCTTCCAAGATCAACCAACACTTAATAATTTACTAAGAATTTCACTTAAAAGCTAAAACTTCCAATTTTATATCTGGATAATCTATATCCTCCAAAGTGAAGTACAGAATATATTGAAATAAGAATTGTTGTTATTTTATATGTTTATGCTTACTCTATGCTTTCAAGACTATAATTGATTAAACGTAATGGCTGTGTTGTAATATTATAATGTTTACATTAGAACAATTGGTTGAAAATTTAACTTTGCAATCTGCATTAGACTACTGATCAAGCACTTTATAATAACGTAATCTAAATGTAAACAAATGTTTCTGCCTCTTTGGTGAACTTCAGCTGAAAATATTCACAGCTGTTAAGTATCAGTTCACTTTGTATTACGTGTCGTAGCGCAGTCTGTCGGATCCAATATAAAACACTCCAACATCAACAATTTATAATTAAAAATTTAATTAAATTTGACCGAATAAATAACTATAATGAAATTCAGTAGTTTGGATAGGCTATTCAGAAATATCAATAATTCGATTGTGATGGTGGCTGCTTATTTATACTTCAGCCTTTTAAATAAAACTATAAACTCCAATTCGGTTAGTAGTTTTGGATAGGCCTATTCAGTAAATATCAATAATTCGATTGTAGATGGAGGCCACGTTATTATAACTTTCAGCCCTATCGGAAAACCATCTAAATTGTGTTTATAGAGAAGGATTAACACTCCTGAAGGATTAACGAAGAAAATATTATAACATTCAATAGCGATTATAAACGATTAAATTAAGTTGTAAATTTTCTAAAAAATAATACTTGTATATAAAATTAGTAATTTTTAAAATTACAGATATAATGATCGGAACTCGGCCAACAGGAATTTAATTTAAAAACCAATTTCCCTACACTATTAACCAATAAGTAGTTTATTCACACATGTGATTTAGTTATGCTACTTAATACTTAATTTGGAAACTTATTTGGACCAATTTCTTGACTGCAGATTAAAAAAATGTAAATTACAACAAAATTATTTTAAATCCAATGAGTTTAAAAACTTGATTATCTAAACTGTTAACCAATTATTCACACATAGAAACACAACCTTTTGATTTGTCTGCTACTTAGGTTATTTCAGGTATGCGACCAATAATACTCACTTCAATAAATGTGGCAAAAATTGAGTTCAATAAACTTTAATAAATAACTATAAGTTTTTTTATGCTCTTTAAGACATCTTCAATCTCTATAATATATTATAACAATTAGCACACACCAACACTGCCAACAATAATGACAGAATGTTACAAAAACAACACACAACAAATTTTGATAGCATCACAAAATGTCGGAAAAAATCCTGAATTAAAATAGAAAAACATTATGGCTGTGTTGTAATATTATAATATTTACGTAGAACAATTGGTGAAACTACAACTTTGCAATCTGCTTTACACTACTGATCAAGCACATTTACAAATTTAGAAAATATGAACTTACTAAAATATAAAGTGAACAAAATTTTCCCTTTCTCTGA
>NW_025784863.1:0-23064 GCF_021130785.1 Homalodisca vitripennis
ATGATATGATTATTAAATATAATCTAAATATGATTTCCAAACAATCCAATGTTACACGTTTAGAACAAAATCCATTTGTCAAGGGCAAAAATTGTGGATTATGTGTTTACTCTACCACCTGATGAGGAATCCTCACCACACAGCAGATTATGGTTATGAACTTGCTTACAGAATACCCTCGAATCACCTGAAACATATTTAGATGAGATTAAAATAAAAGACACTAGCACATTTCAGCACATAAAACCCTTAACACATTACACCATAATTTAATGGCATATTTATTTAGTGGAAAATACAATTTGAATGGTATTAAATATTTAATCCACCATTTAAATAGAATACAGCCTTTTATTCTACAAGTATTGAACCTTTTTAGCACGTAAAAATACTGGAGTCTGTTCATGGCACATAATTGATTCTGTATGTTATATACTAGACTATCTTAAAGTTATTTTCTTGTTATGTAAACTCAAAAATCTTCATCCCAGGAAAATAACCTTAAGAAGGCTTTTACTATGCTTTTTTAATTAGTTATTTCCCTTATCTTAGTTATTGCATTATGGGGTAGGGGTTAAATGGCCCATTTACTCATTCAAAATGTGGTTTGATCCATTGCAAAAAAAAGAAAGCTCCAAGGATAATAACAGAGTTCACCATAAAATAGGCTCAATGCAACTGTTTAATTAAAGCATTTAGGTATACCAACTGTTTATCAATTTATTTACTTTCTTGGTTTAAATTTTAAGCAGAAAAATTTTAGATCAGTATTGTATAATAAGCAGTATAATAGTTGCCACTTTTACAAGAAATAATTCAATCACTTCTATGTTAAACCCTACTCTAGACTTAGGCAATACTTTGAAAGCATACTCAACTATTTACGTTTTAAAAGTTATTTAACAAATTGCCAATTCCTAGTCGTAATGTAAGTATAGATAAAGTTTAAAGTATGTTATAAATATCTGGTTGGTTAATAATCCGTTTTATAGTGTCCAAGAGTACCAGAACAGCACCGTTGAGTTTTCTTTTATTTAACACTAGTAATCCACAGAGTCAATGTCTTGTTAAAATTATATACTTTTTAATCACTGTTACTCATTGTTTTTTTAAATGTTAATTTTCTGCTATTGTTGTTTTACTTTTTACATGTTATAGACTACTTTTTAAAGTCAACCTAAATGAACGCAATGTATTTGTATGGTCTTGTGTAACCTAATCAATATAGGCTACTCTCCATTTAAGTGTTGTCCACTCTGTAGATTAGTTATTTTAAATGTTAAACTGTTATTTATTATTGTTTTAATCAATTATTTTTTTTTATTTTCTAATAACCTAAATGAAGGCAATTTTTTGTAATGGCTTTGTGGAAACATGTATTCGAGGTTACACTACATTTTAGAATTTTTAAGCCATAACAATGTATTTACATTGACCTTCGACATGAAATGTAACAATTGTATTCTGACAGTAAAATGATTGATTGATTAACATTATGAATACGAAATTCCATAGTCTTAGGTTCAGTAGTTCATGACTTTTCCTGATCAGAAAGTTAATGGCACGGTTTTCATTTTAAAATTGTGTTTGTCGTGCTGAGTTTAAAATATAATGACAACCATTTGTCGTACACTGTCTCTAGATCAGGCTTAAATTTAATAGTAAGTAAGAAAATTTAACTAAAAAAGCGTTTTAAAGTAATGTTGAAACATGAATCAACATGAGAGGAAGTATGAAATTGTTTTATCAATATTAATTTGAGTTATAACGAAATATAATCATTACTTTTTAATCAGTATATTGATAAACTTACACTTAAACTTACTTCTTTATCACTCATCATTATACTAATTGGGAGTAGTGACAAATTCTCTGAGGAATTGAACAATGAGCTCAAGATACGCAGGTTCTATTCCTGTCAATGTCTGGGGTAACTTTTATCAGTAATTTCCTCTTGGTTTGGTAAATGTACACTAAAAAAAGGCCTTTAGGAAGGGCTTTTAGTTACAACGCATCAACAATTAATAAAATTATTTATCTATACAATAAATTTTAATTTGGAGATGTTTCAGAAGGGTTGTCAATATTAATATAAGTAAAATCTGAAATATAAAGAAAAGACCATACAATTTTAAAATATATTTATTTTATAGTACACAAACATTGTTATTAAAAACTAACAAATCACATTATTAATCTATACAATTTTCTAAACATAAAGTTTATTTAACAACTTTGTATTAAATAAACCAATTAATTAACCATAATTTGTTATGAGCAATTCTAGGTTAAATTTCGTCACAAGGCACTTTGTAGAGAGTTATAGTAAAAAGTTTAACACTGCTTTTGGTAAAACTGTGTAAAATATTTTTCATTGGTAACACTAATCTACAATGAAAGAATAAATTTAACCACGAATCTGATAAACCTACTCACTTGAACACAAAACACTCTAAGGGTCAATTAGTTTTACCTGTCTACTTTAGACTATCATGCATTTGCCTACAACTCTCTGTCAGCAACTCTCTATTGCCTGTTCATGATGGTCTTGAGAAACCTGTTTACCAAAACCCCTCTCAAAACGGCCTCAAGGGAGATTTATTTCAAATTTGATATCTCAAACTTCTTGGCAACATATCTAATATACATCCACTACAATGGGAAACCTAATTTCTAAAATTATACCGAATTTGGCTCAAATGTTTATTAACAAGGATTAACAAGGACGGTTACGGAAAAAGATATGATCATTAATAGTTTTTTAGAGGATTATCACAATCTAATGATACCAAAATTAGTTAAATTGAATAATAAATAAGTGATTTAGAGCAGATTTATTGTGACAAGACATGACCCACATTGAGGTTCTCTGCGAATAGCCAACAACACAAACACTGAGTAAACGGCAGCTCTCAATATAGGCCGTGTCTTGTTACATGCTCTAAATCAGCTATTTATTATTCGATTTAAATAAGTTTGGTCTTTTTAGATTTGTGATAAAAAACTAAAATTTGTTATTCTTGTAATTCTTGAGAAAACTTGTAGGTTCTTAATTCATTTACAAATTAATTGCAATGTTATATTTCTAAATTTCGAGTAAATTCAACTTATATGAACGAAGATGGACTTTGGATTAGTTCTGTGTGCTTATTACACCATGTGCAACGCCATTACACTATGAAGCGGAAGTTGGACGCCATCATCATACGTCATCATAGAACATAGAAAGGAACAAGGAGGGCATACGTCACCGGACATCCAGTGATCCAGACCGGAACTACCAACTGCCGACCACTGTCTACGCAGATGTTGTCATCTCCGTCAACGCAGTCACGATCATCCACAGCCTTCGAGATGGCAGCCCTGTCACTATTTGGTGAGCAGTGGGAACTTTGTTAAATTAAATTAAATTAAATCATTGGCGAAAACCTAAGATTAGACTACGTATTATTAGTAAATAGTTGGTTAAATAATATGGTTCAAAATGCTTTGGAAATAAATGGTGAATGCAGCATAGAGGCCAGGCTTTAAGCATTAAACTTTCTTTATTGACAAACAGATTCAGAATTATTCAAATAAGAGAAATTAAAAGGATAACATCCTAGTATTTTATTTTGCCAAAGCCTCCATGTCAGGTCGTCACCTCCAGGGCATTCAGTCCATCATGTTTTTCAGCGTAAATATAAGCAGAGAATAACGTGTTGATTTAAAATCATTTGCTTGGAAATAGGGATATGCCAATGATTCTATATTAGCTTTACTGTTCAATTTGATTGATAATTCATTAATATCTGTATACAAAAAGAAACCCGTAGAAATTTTAATATAAGTCGTAAAAGAGTATAATAGCAATAAATTGTTGGAAGTACTTGTTGCTGACTTATAAAAAGGGTAAATTTCGAATTATACTGAAAACAAAGTGATATCAGTTAATGTGATTAACTATTAGAGTATATAAGTAATAGCACATAGTATATCATATAACAAATACGATTATTTAATATTATTGCAGCTGTATTGAGTCACATTACAGTATTGATATACTTGTATATCGAGGCATTGTTAGACTATTGATCCATTGATAACTCAATACTACCGATTAGTGATTGGTATCATTTGGAAATCGAAAAACTTTATTGTTTGATTGATCCATTATCGAAAATTGAAAAAAAAAAAAAGGGAAAGTTATTTTAACTGAAAAATAGGGAAACTAGTTATTCACATTGTTGCTGTCAACGTCTTTTAGGGATTTCATTTAGAGCGTTTAAGTTTAACTATTGAATATCACTGATAACCTAGAGAATTGTTATAGCTACTGTATTCCAAAGAGGAAAACCAAATTTTTTTTTAAATTATTAACGATGGGCACTGTACACCTAGAAGGGAAGACCGTTGAGGTCCAAGACGCCTTTGATGCCATATCGAATAAAGTGAGGTCGCTTCAAGTAACACTAGATGAAACGTTAGCCAACGCTTCTACCTCCGCGCGTGAACAAAACTGAAACATCTCCGTACCCGATGGACATGACCCTTGCAGACAGCAAGCCGTCATTTGAGCTTGTCTCAAGTATAGCCCATTACGATGGAGAGAAAGCAGATTAGTCGCCCCCTTCTTTGACAACATCGAAGGAATTGGAGAGCTCAGCAATTGGAGTGAAGCTCAAAAACTTCAGTTTTAAAACTTAAACTAACAGGCAGTGCTCTACAGTTTGCAAAGTCAGACGAAAAATGTAAAAAATCAACAACTTTAGAAGAAATAAAAGCTGCTTTTATGGAAAGATTCGGCGATAAGCCTACCAGATCATTACTACTTCGAGCAATTGGCTAGCATACGACAAAAACAGAGGAGAAACTATTGAGCAGTTCTCTGAACCGAGTAAAAAGGGTCAGTGATAAAACTCTAAGAGTTACAAACAACGCTGAAGCAAACCAAATTCTGAGAGAAGAGGCCGATAGAAGAGCCATGGATGCCTTTGTAAGAGGATTAAATGGTGAAATAGGACGGCAGACCAGGATCAAGTTCCCTAAAACATTCACCAGAGAAGCTGTAACCACGGCGATAGCTCTAAACACACTTAGAGAAAAGACCATCCGAATTTGAGGAGAAGACAAGGCGAGTTTTTGGAACGATCACCGATACTACGTGTTACACTTGTGGGAAACCAGGCCATAAAGCCAGAGAATGCCAATCCAGGCGAGTAGATATTGTATGTTATACATGTAAAGAAGAAAGGTCACAAAGAGAGGGATTGTAGAAGTAAAAGTGAAACAACTACCTATTATTGTGAAAATTGCCGAAAACCTGGACACACAGCAAACAATTGTTGGGGTATGAGAAATACAGCATTAGGAAGAGGCGCAGCTAGAGGAGGAACCTTCAGGAGCAGAGGGTATCAGCATGGAGGACGTGGATCAGCTTCGAACACGTTAAACCACAACGGAGGGACCAGGCACGCCGCTGGGAAACCTCAGAAATCATTAAATCTGAACACACACAGGGACTCAGACAGGCGAAGTTGAATTTCAAAGCTGTTGCCACTTTGACACAAGAAAATGTGAGTGAATTAATTGTACAAGGGTGAATAGGAGGAGTGAACGGTCTCATTGTAATCGATACAGGAAGCACAAGTATCACTGATCGATAGGACAATGGCTCAGAACAAGCTAACTCCAACTGAAATCCAAATACGAGGTATCACTGGTGCTGTTATGAACGTTTACGGCACTGTAACAGAGACCTTGCAACTGGAGTCACTTGATTTAAAATGTGACTTCGTAGCAACAGATCTCCCTGAAGATTATATTGCTATCCTAGGATACGATGTTTTGAAACGAAAAAAGGCTGTGATTGACCTTGAGAATAAGTCTCTGAGTATTGGAAAACAAGATAGCATGCAGTTTCCATGAAAGAGAATCCCCTGTAATACTCGAAGCAGGAGAAGTGGCATTGGCATTGTTCAATGTTCCCACGAAACAAGTTCAACAAACCTTAATCCACCAAAACAAATCCTGAAGGAAGAAATACCTGACATTTTAGCGTATAGTCGCACAAACATCAACGTGCCTGCCCGTTCAGAAATGCTTATTCAAGTAAAATTAAGCAAAAACAAAAAGGATCAAATGGAACAAATGGAAGGAAAAACAGTAATTACAGAACCAGCGTTAGTAAAAGTTCATGGCATCAATGTCGCTAGAAGCATTTCAAAAGTGAATAAAGGAATGTGTTGGACCAAAATCATAAATATCACCTCTGAAAATTTAGTGAATATACAAGAATACGCTGCTCTGCAAAATAGAAGAGCCACACAGTTGAAGCAAAATAAAGGAGCATGGAAACGAGTAAATCTAACACAAAATAGGACAGAGGAATTCAATGGAAAACTTGAAGAAAAATTAAAGCACCTCCCAACTGAAGACCAAAATAAATTAAAAAATGTTCTCCAACGCTACAAGCGTCTATTTTGCTTAGGAGGAATAGAGAATTTGGGGTGTACTTCTTTAGTTACTCACAAAATCAACACGAGCCAACATCCTGCCGATCAATAAGAAACCTTACAGAGTGCCACAATCACAGAGAGGTACTCTACAAAATTTGATACAAGAACAATTAGATAAAGGTGTAATTGTACCCAGTACTTCTCCCCATGGTCAGCACCGGTAATCATTGTCCCCAAGAAAGCAGGCTCTGATGGTACCATCAGTTATCGTCTATGTGTAGACTATCGGGAACTCAATAAAATTACAGTTCCGGAAAATATATCCCCTTCCAGATATACATGAAACTTTAGACAGTTAGGAGGGCAGTCAGTACTTCTCGGCACTGGATCTGAATTCAGGTTTCTATCAGGTAAAAATGCACCCTGAAAGTCAAGAGAAGACGGCCTTCAGTACTCCTGATGGTCATTTATGAATATACACGCATGCCAATGGGATTGATCAATTCTCCTTCTGTATTTCAACGATTGGTTGATACTACTCTCACAGGTCTGAAAGGAAAAGCATGTTTGCCCTACATGGATGATATCCTAATCTTCAGTTCGAGTATTGATCAGCACGCTAAAGATCTTAGTGAAGTTCTAGAGAGATTTCAAGAGGTAAATTTGAGTATCCAGTTGAAGAAATGCCAAATAGCAAAGTCTGAAATTAACTTCCTAGGCCATGTTGTATCGAGAGATGGAATCAAACCATGTCAGAATAAGATTGAAGCTTGTCAAAAATTTTCCAAGACCCAAGAATGAAAAGGAACTTCGTGGATTTATAGGACTATGTAGTTACTATAGGAGGCATGTACCGAAATTTGGCCGACATCGCTAAACCTCTGACAAAATTAACCAAAAAAGACCAAAAGTTTGAGTGGAAACGAAGAAGCGGAAACATCATTTGAAAAAATTGAAGACCATCCTTGTAACTGAACCTTTATTAGTGTATCCAAATTTCTCCAAGGAATTCGTCTTAAGCACTGATGCAAGTAATGTTGCACTTGGCGCAGTATTAGGACAAGTGATTAATGGAATAGAACACCCTATCGCCTATGCGTCAAGACAGTTAAACTCTGCTGAGCAGAATTATACAGTAACAGAAAAAGAACTTTTAGCAGTTGTATGGGCAGTAAAGTATTTCCGATTGCTACCTGTACGGACGATCATTCTCCTTGTATACTGATCACAGCGCAATCAGATGGCTGCTGTCGCTAAAAGATCCTTCGAGTAGACTCACTAGATGGGCACTGAAATTGGCTGAATATGACTACAAGGTATTCCATAAACCAGGGATAAAAAAATCAAAAACGCTGATTGTCTGAGCAGAATTGTGTGCAAGAATACTGTGGAAAGTCTACCTATATTGGATGTGGACAGCATTAAAGAAAATCAATGTAAGGATGAAGAGTGCCAGAGATTGAAAAAATACCCTCAGTTCAAAAACAAGTCCACAAGGAGTCATCTATATAAAGAGGCAGGACAGACAACTGATAGTCGTTCCAAGACGGTTAAGAGAGAAAGGTTATTCGTTTACACCATGATATCCCGACAGCAGGTCATGGAGGTATCAAGAAGACGATGTTAAGAATCCAAGAAAAGTTTTATTGGCCGAAAATGAAATTAGATGTTGTCTCCTTTATCAGAGCATGTGATCCATGCAATAAAAGAATGGATTACGGAAAAACTAAAGCACCTTTAGGTAAAATTTCAAGAAAGTACAGAATTTGGATACCGGATTTCGTGTGGACCATTGTTGGCCCATTACCCCTAACAAGCTCCAAAAACAAATACATACTGACAGTTATAGATCATTTTACAAGGTTACGGAGAGTTTATTGCATTGCCAGACCAAACTGCAGAAACAATAGCCCGAGCACTTGTGCAGAGAGTCATTACGAAGATGGGAGTACCCTGTGAATTAATTACTGATCAAGGCTCAAATTTTCACATCCGAAATAATGAAAAGCATGTGTGCTCTACTAAGAATAAAGAAACTTCAAACCACCGCATATCATCCCATGAGCAATGGTAGAACAGAAAGAGTTCATAGATCCATACCCAAGATGCTAAGTCATTATGTCAACCGAAATCAAACAGACTGGGACGAGCTCCTACCAATGGTAAATATGGCTTATAACTCTCAAGTGCATTGATTCAACAGGATTTTTCTCCTTTTGAGCTAGTCTTTGGAAGAGAGATGAAGACTCCCTTAGAAGATGATCTATTGATCACAGAAGAAGATGATGGTTACCCTGATTATGTCGAAGATCTTAAGATGAAGTTGAATGCCGTAAGGAATTTGTCTCAACAATGCCAAGACCATGCAAGAACCCAGCAAAAGAGACAATACGACAAGAATTCTAAGCTAAATAAATTTGAAGAGGGCCAACGAGTATACCTTCACGTGCCCCAAGTGAAAAAAGGAAGAGTGAAGAAGTTGTCTAGACCATGGGAAAGGTCCATACACAATTGTCAAGGTTATTATCAGATTTGAATGTCGTACTCCGAATTAAAAGGAAGAATGTAACTGATACATGTGAATCGAGTAAAACCTGTCACCGAGTTTAAGTTGCAAGAACAAGGAAGTAGCCAAAATGATCCAAAAGCTGCTCAGGGTAGCAGAAGAAGAAGAACAGGAAGAAATCATTGAAGAGACCGAAGACCATTGAAGAGGCATTCAATAGAGTAGCCGGACAAAATGAAGAACAAGACAGGAGAGAACCAAGCCCAGGAACCGCAGAAGAGCGACCAGGCCTTTTAGATCCATAAGAGATAGAAGAAAACCGTGTAGATTCAAAGACTATGAAGTTTATTAAATAATAGGAATGTATATACATATTGTTATGACAGTGAACGTGTATTGCAATCGTTTATTTAGTAGTTAAAAAGTAAACGCAATGTATTGAATAATTATGTATTGTTTGTTATTTGAGGATGTTATATGATACACTAAAATATTCCTCGTTAGTATGTTATGCTTCTTGTCTGATGTGTAAGTAAAAGATGTTTTAGAGTACCACGTACAAAGTAGAATGCAATAGTTACTCCGAATTGAATGGGTTGTATGCGTGAGTATGAATGTTGTATGACTGTGAAAACGAATGTTGATGAATGGGTATGCAAGGTGTGTGAATAAAAGCCAAATTAAAGGATCCAAACAATTCAAATGTGTGATTGAGTACACTATAAGGAAAGAAGTTATATCTACGCAGGTTAAGATAAGAAACATAAGATCAAGCTGTTACGTAATAAAATAAATTCGAATAAGTCAGGATATTCATGAAGTAAACAATTATTTAGGATCTAAATGATGATTTCAGGAATACTTGTACTCTTTGTCACCATACAATAGTATGTTACCGTACAAAATAGTATGTTTTGTACCCTAGTATCAAAGAAAGTATAGAAACCCCACTGAACTATTTCTACATTATCATAGTTTCAATGTTTATTTTGTTCATTTTGAATAGTGTACTTTGCGTAGTTTTGTTTTGTCACAGGAAAATGCCAACCTGTGCGAGGATGTCCTCAGTTGCTGAGCGGCAAGCCCCAACCATTCGAGTAGAACATGGAACTCCGCTCGCAGAAATTATTCAGGAGTCTTCCTTTGTTCAATTCAATACACCAAGCCCGCCTTGAAGTACGGTATTGTGAAATTCATTGTAGTGCTGAACCTAGTCAGGTCAGTGTTGCAAAAGACTATATTTGTTATAAATATGTGGGGACTTGCCAAGCTCAAGAAATGTAATGTAGTTAGGAGGACATATATCTTAAGTGATTGTCAATGTCAAGTAGAATTAAATTGTAGATTATAAGAACTTACGCAGCCTAAAATACTATTTTGTCCTTTTAAGTTGTGAAAAAATGATGTAATGTAAAATGTTATCCTATACATTTTTTTTTGAAGTATTGTAAATGTTTGTTATATTCTGAGAATCTAAGAATGTATCACCATGAAAATTCTGTATGATCCATCTTTCCTGAAAGGGAGAGTGATGTAGCGCGCACGCACACTACTATTTTTATATAGTAATTTTTAGATGGTATTTTAGTAATTACACAGTGTGTAAATTAACTGGACTAACCCAAGTCCCTTTAACCGCGTGATGTGAGGTGACTGGCCGTGCTGAGGAAATGCAAGGGTCAGCACTCGTCAGCACGGGTCGGCAGTAGTCGAGTTGAGGGCTCGGAGGTAGGCGGAGGGATTGGCAATGTAGAGTGTGTGAAGTAAGTTTATTTTGGTGGAGTGAGATGCGAAAACACCGGTACACATATAGTAGTTTGGGTGCGCCTACGAGTGTTTTAGTGCATTTTGAATATAGATTGGACTCAAACAAAGGAGAAAACGTGAGTAATTATTTCAAGACCCTTCTCAACCACTATTCTAAATTTCCCTACGAGCTAGGGTGGTGGCAGCAAAACGCTATCCCTTTTATTAACCATGAGCCTCTCTGGCTAATATCGGAGGGCTTACACAACCTACCCAGAGCCTTCAACTGTATTACAGTCCTCCTGAATAACTTATATTACTATAGCCTAAATGGTGTGGAGCTACAACGTTCTGTGACTACTTGATAAATCGCACTCAAAAGGCATGTGTGAACCTAAAGCAGCTCTCTGTACTTACCGAGGTTGATTGTGGTGTACCGCAGGGATTGTTTCTGGGTCCATTCCTATTTTTAGTTTTAATCAATGACTTTCCAGTAAATAGTAATTGTAATTCTGGGAATATTTTCTGATGATTCCTCATTTTTTGTGGAAAACCAAAACATTATTGATACACTATTTGCTGTAGCGGATTCCACTTTGGTTAAGGTTAAATATTGGTGTGAAACAAATGGTCTTTATTTAAACAACGATAAAATGCCGAATATTTGGTTCACTCTCAGTAATAAGCAAAATGTGATCCTCAGTGACATGTAATAGTTGACAAGACTGCTAAACTCCTTGGTATTGTGCGGGATTCTAAAGTATCATGGTCAGCACATAATTATTCTGTATGTTAATACTAGACTATCTTAAGTTATTTTCTTGTTATGTAAACTCAAAAATCTCATCCCAGGAAAATAACCTTAAGAAGGCTTACTATGCTTTTTTAATAGTATTTCCTTATCTAGTATTGCATTATGGGGTAAATGGCATACCATTCAAAATGTGTTGATCATGCAAAAAAAAGAAAGCTCCAAGGATAATAACAGAGTCACCATAAAATGCTCAATGCACTGTTTATTAAAGCATTTAGGTATACCAACTGTTATCAATTTATTCTTTCTTGGTTAAATTTAAGCAGAATTTAGATCAGTATTGTATAATAAGCAGTATATATTGCCATTTTACAAGAAATAATTCACTTCTATGTTAACCCTACTCTAGACTTAGCAATACTTTGAAAGCATCTCAACTATTACGTTTAAAGTTATTTAACAAAATTGCCAATTCCTAGTCGTAATGTAAGTATAGATAAGTTTAAGTATGTTATAAATATCTGGTTGGTTAATAATACGTTTTATAGTGTCCAAGAGTACCAGAACAGCACCGTTGAGTTTTCTTTTATTTAACACTAGTAATCCACAGAGTCAATGTCTTGTTAAAATTATATACTTTTTAATCACTGTTACTCATTGTTTTTTTAAATGTTAATTTTCTGCTATTGTTGTTTTACTTTTTACATGTTATAGACTACTTTTTAAAGTCAACCTAAATGAACGCAATGTATTTGTATGGTCTTGTGTAACCTAATCAATATAGGCTACTCTCCATTTAAGTGTTGTCCACTCTGTAGATTAGTTATTTTAAATGTTAACTGTTATTTATTATTGTTTTAATCAATTATTTTTTTTTATTTTCTAATAAATACTAAATGAAGGCAATTTTTTGTAATGGCTTTGTGGAACCATGTATTCGAGGTTACACTACATTTTAGAATTTTTAAGCCATAACAATGTATTTACATTGACCTTCGACATGAAATGTAACAATTGTATTCTGACAGTAAAATGATTGATTGATTAACATTAATGAATACGAAATTCCATAGTCTTAGGTTCAGTAGTTCATGACTTTTCCTGATCAGAAAGTTAATGGCACGGTTTTCATTTTAAAATTGTTGTTTGTCGTGCTGAGTTTAAAATATAATGACAACCATTTGTCGTACACTGTCTCTAGATCAGGCTTAAATTTAATAGTAAGTAAGAAAATTTAACTAAAAAGCGTTTTAAAGTAATGTTGAAACATGAATCAACATGAAGGAAGTATGAAATTGTTTTATCAATATTAATTTGAGTTATAACGAAATATAATCATTACTTTTTAATCAGTATATTGATAAACTTACACTTAAACTTACTTCTTTATCACTCATCATTATACTAATTGGGAGTAGTGACAAATTCTCTGAGGAATTGAACAATGAGCTCAAGATACGCAGGTTCTATTCCTGTCAATGTCTGGGGTAACTTTTATCAGTAATTTCCTCTTGGTTTGGTAAATGTACACTAAAAAAAGGCCTTTAGGAAGGGCTTTTAGTTACAACGCATCAACAATTAATAAAATTATTTATCTATACAATAAATTTTAATTTGGAGATGTTTCAGAAGGCGTTGTCAATATTAATATAAGTAAAATCTGAAATATAAAGAAAAAGACCATACAATTTTAAAATATATTTATTTTATAGTACACAAACATTGTTATTAAAAACTAACAAATCACATTATTAATCTATACAATTTTCTAAACATAAAGTTTATTTAAAACAACTTCTGTATTAAATAAACCAATTAATTAACCATAATTTGTGTATGAGCAATTCTAGGTTAAATTTCGTCACAAAGGCACTTTGTAGAGAGTTATAGTAAAAAGTTTAACACTGCTTTTGGTAAAACGTGTAAAATATTTTTCATTGGTAACACTAATCTACAATGAAAGAATAAATTTAACCACGAATCTGATAAACCTACTCACTTGAACACAAAACACTCTAAGGGTCAATTAGTTTTACCTGTCTACTTTAGACTATCATGCATTTGCCTACAACTCTCTGTCAGCAACTCTCTATTGCCTGTCTCATGATGGTCTTGAGAAACCTGTTTACCAAAACCCCTCTCAAAACGGCTCTCAAGGGAGATTTATTTCAAATTTGATATCTCAAACTTCTTGGCAACATATCTAATATACATCCACTACACTGGGAACCTAATTTCTAAATTATACCGAATTTGGCTCAAATGTTTATTAACAAGGATTAACAAGGACGGTTACGGAAAAAGATATGACATTAATAGTTTTTTAGAGGATTATCACAATCTAATGATACCAAAATTAGTTAAATTGAATAATAAAATAAGTGATTTAGAGCAGATTTATTGTGACAAGACATGACCCACATTGAGGTTCTCTGCGAATAGCCAACAACACAAAACACTGAGTAAACGGCAGCTCTCAATATAGGCCGTGTCTTGTTACATGCTCTAAATCAGCTATTTATTATTCGATTTAAATAAGTTTGGTCTTTTTAGATTTGTGATAAAAAAAAACTAAAATTTGTTATTCTTGTAATTCTTGAGAAAACTTGTAGGTTCTTAAGAAATTTAAAATACTACAGATAATTTAATGATTTATTTTTTAGTAACTGCCCTTGTTATCATGAAACATTTGAGCCAAATTTGGCATCATTTAATTAATTCGGTTTTAAGATATTAATTTTTTTATAAAAAACACATACAGACAGACGGAATGGGAAAACTAAGCTTCAGAGACCCCATGTTCATATGTTGAAATATGTTTGTCTTGACCTGAGCAATAATGTGGTTATACATTTGTTCAGAGAGTTACGGGACACCCTGAATAACAAAAATTAAAGGTAACTATATATAAATAACAAATTAAAAGCTTTCGATCGATATAACAAAGATGATTCTGAAAAATATACTTTACAGAAGAAGACTTTACTGAGCAAAGAAAAAAAGTGCAATCTTTTACTGAGTGCTAAGTACCAACCTATACAAAATTTGTATTGACTCTTCGCCATAGATAAATTGTTCATTAAATCACGAGACTGTAGCGTTTTTAAAGCTACATTGGTTTACTTTTTTAAATTAAAACTTAAATTAAATGAAAATTTTGGGAACGAAAATATTGGGATTTAATTTTAAATTAGATTGATAGATAGATATTGAGAAGTTAGGATAAAAACGAACATGTAATCCTTTGGGCAAGTTAGTACTGGTAGTTTTAAATTGTTAGGAAGGCGGTTCACTGCCTTGAATTAATAAGAACTTGTTTTGTGACGGTTATTGTTCTCCTCGATGGAATACAGCTGGGCCAATGAGAGAACAGCCGCAGATGTCCATCTGAATTGGTTGGAAGGGGAAGTATATAAGCGCCAGCTCATAATTTTCCCCCTTCTTATGGTAATTTTTCGTGAATTAAGTTGATTACAGTGCGCCGTGTTTCTAAATTTTTTTCCACGAGGTATTTTGAGGTAAGCACCAAATTTATTGTACGTTATATTGAAATAGTCTTCCAGATCTGATATTAAACAGAGTTTTCAGAGAAAAATAAAAAAGAATCATGTTGATAGCTTATTAAATAATCGAACTGTGAATTTTTTACTAAAACCTTGCAAAATGGCTGAAAAAGGGCTGGCACTTTTCAGTATACCCACTCAAAAAATATTTGGCACTCAAAGGGTTAAATATTAATATTCTGGAATATTAATATCTACAATCCAAGTCGTTATAGATACATTGCTGACCAAGAAACAGGGACTATCCTTTCCATTCCAAATTAGCACCAAACAGTCCTTTGAGATTTTTGCAAATGTCTGTGTATGATAATTTAGAATGTTTGTTGCAGAATAAAAATACAAAATTAAATAAAACTTTTTATCTGCAATTGTTTTCCTTGTTCAGCCATGAGGAGTGATAACATAATCTGATTGTACTTTTAACAATGTACCTAATTAGTACTAGTTTCTAGTAGTAATACTAGACACAGAATTAGTACAAGTTTCTGTTTTTATTTTCAATAGTGAAAAACCAGCTTGATTGAAAAATTTGTTTTTTCAGACGTATTAAAAATGTGGCTATAGTTTCAATTTATTTTTTTCTTATACTTATTTAAACTTTTTCAAAATACTAATTTTTTTGGGTGGAAGTAAAGGAAATTTAATGTACATTAAGAGGATGTTGGCTTCACTATTTTTAAAGTTACGTAGAAAATAGTGTATTTTACAATTATGTTTTGGTCTGCCATTTTGAAACGTTAAAATTTTTTGTGTTCAACAAAAATCTTTTTGCTATAGCTTTTAAAACTATGTGCAGTTCATATTTGAAATTTTTTTATATTTGGATCTGGGACAAACATGAGACAAACATTTTGTGGGACTCACTCTTTTACTAGACAATTTTTCAGCATTACCATAAAAATATTTCTCTTATACTAAGGTTTATAAAATGAAGTAAAACGCTCAACGAATCACAGTAATAACAATCATGCAGGTAATAAAAAATTAAAGTTTTAAACCTCTCCAGACTAAAACATTAGTGTTGTTTCTAGAAGTAATTTCCTAATAGACTGATTAATAATAACAATAATTGGTATATATTTTATTTGCATTCAGACTGCATGTTTATATATTAATGCATGGCTTACAACTACATAATAGTGTATGCCAATACGAAGTTGTTAAAACATACAACAATTAAATAGCTTAATGGAAACACACAACCTACAATATGAAACACATATCGATGTGAGCAATTTTATTAAACCCAAACCCCAAACAAACAATATTCATAAACAAAGGATTATATTACAAATATACATGCCTAGAAACATTTCCCACATAATTACATTTCTTTTTACATTACATCTACTTTCAAGAAACGTAAGCAGTTACAACAATAAAAATACAATGTGATAAATTGACTCATTTTTTGGATCACAGACAAGTAACTAGAGATTGAAACTATTACAAAAATAGTTTAAAAATATATAAAATTTAATCACTGCATTTTAACTAGCTTTACAAGTTCAATTATACCACTAAATGTTTGAAAACAAAAACCGTACAGAGTGACATAGTACAAAACTAAAAATAAAACCAACATGCAATATAGCTTCTGCATCTAATATTTATGTATAAATAAATCAGTCATATAACTTATTAATTGGTCAAACTTAATTGTAAAAACATAGTTAAATACTTTCATTATTATGTATTTAAATTTCCAAAATTAAATAAACAATATGACAACCAGACAAATAAATTTAATGTAACTTAAGGTTAAATACATTTTAAATTGAAATCGATAAATAATATATATTGAACTGGAAAAACATAACTTTTTATGATCACAAGAGAAATACAAAAGAAAACAAAATAGATTAGGACAAATAACATAATATCAATATCATAATGCTGAGTATGTTAAGAACCAATAATGAAATTCTTTGGTTTTGCACCAAATGACTAGATAAACAATATTTTAGCTGTACAATTAGTTTTATATTAAAATTACAATGATTACTTTGTTTATAAATGTTTTAAAAATAAACTGTTACAAACTCCTATTTTTTTAAATATAACTATCATTCAGTATTGAATACACACTTGATAATAGACAAGAACAAGATTTCATTTGCTGTAAATTTATGAAATCTTCTAACAAACAAAGATGTCCATCACTGTTTTTAGATCGGCAGTGACTTTTAATTCGATGACATATTCATTGTTTGTTTGCATTAGGTCAACAAAATGTGAATAACAATCCTATTAATTTATCAGAAAAAAATTTAAAAACTTACATTACACATGCAAATTTTTGTAAGAATACTTCATAAACACTTCTAACTACAAAAACTAAGGACAACCATTATTATATTCTCTTTAGAAACTTTATAAATTATGCTAATTATTACCAAGCGAACAATACAGAGCTCTTTCTGGGAAATAAAATAAAAGATTTTTCCTAAAAAATACAAAATAAATAAAAATAAATTTATCGCAAAGGCTTTTCACTTATTAAAAGTAAATAAAAATCAACATTTTCTTCTTTAAACAAATACATATAATTATTTCCACATAATACAAAATACGCATTAAAAAACACATGCCGATTATTCCAACATGACAAAACAGACAGAATTAACGTTTGTTTGAGTTAATTACAATCATAACTGATAATCTGACTCAAAATCTATAATGGAAAATAAAACTAAATTATATCCAAAAATTAATTTATCCATATGAGGGCCGAACAACCAATATTATATTAGACTCATTATTAAAAACAAGCAAACTAGTTAAGTTTAACCACTTTACTTTATATATCATCATAATATATACCAAAAATAAGATTCAATATGAAGATTATTTTTCTTTTAGGTCGATAAATTCAATTTTAAATCATTTAAATTCAATTAAGTAAACTATTGATCATTAAATACAGTGATCATATATATTACAGTAATTGCATTACTGTAAGAGCATAGACTTTTTCTCCTACATAACTGAATGTAAATTTTATTCCTGATACTAGTGAAGATTAAAAACTTGTATCCAATTACAAAAATTCCACTGATCTTATGTATCGTAGATCACTGCTATTGAAACTTATTCCTTATTACTTTTTCTACATTCAGACAAACTAAACAACCATGTTAGTAGTTTAATATTATTAGGAGTGTAGTTAAGTTGTTTGCGATATTCATGTGTTTTCAGGCTCCGTGTCATGTTTATTGCTTTCATTACACGATTCAGGTAAAACTGCTTCTTTTGTTGGATTTAACTGATTACCAGATTCATCCTTTTGAGTGATCTCCACACTTTTATCACCTTTACTGTCATTTTCCATGTTTTTAGAAGTTTCTAACTGATCACTAGATTCCTCCTTCTGAGTGATCTCCACACCTGTATCACCTTTACTGTCAGTTCCTACGTTAGAAGTTTCTAAGATTTCTTCTTCCTTTTTTGAATGCACAGAAGTAATCTCAGGTAAGTTGGTGTCTTCGGATGGTTCATTTTTTTCTATGCTCTCATTCTTACTATCATTACCTTCAATATTTGTTTCACTTTCACCCTTCCAGCTTTAACTTCATCTTTAACATCGGAATACATATAGTTTCTGTACCAGTTGATAGGAAAGTTGTATCTGTACATCATTTTGTTACATTTTCGGGCCACAAAGGCTAACCATCGTGCGTCATCATCCCATTCTTTTTCAATGCATTTCATACAAATGCTTTTTTCAATCTCAAGATATAAGTAATAGGAAAATGTTCTAAACTAGTACATTTCCTCTGTTCCCCTCTGTAGTTAATCTGGCAAAAAACCTCACCTGTCAAGTCTTGGCTGTGCAACCCTGTCACATTCTAGATCTGATTTGAAGTATGGGGCATCTTTGTGGTACTGTTCCGTAGGCACTGTTCATCGATTACTGGACCTCTGTCTAAATTCTGAATCCGATTTTAATCTGCTCATCACGTTCAATAAAACCCTTCCATAATCAATCCCATCCTTTAATCGAAGGCGTCGTAGTACTGAAAGGTTCTGTCTTCATAACCGGATCGAGCAGAATCAAGGAGCGTGATCCTTTTTTGAATATTCTATAGGTTGTCCTGGTCCCTATGTTCATAGTCCAAATATTTATTCTAGATACTTCTTTCAAAGGTCTTCGACTATTTACCCCGCTTATGCAAACTGTTTGTTCAGCTCGGAGGCCTTACTGTTTTACTACCATTCGTGTTTGGGTATAGTCATTTTTGATTGGACTTGATTGAGGAGGGACAAAACAATTCTTCAACCCACACTCCTCCGCACCACTGGTGGGTCACGTCACCTCCCAGGGACCTCCTCCCCTTCTGTTCGTTGAGTCAGGTTCTATGGTTCCGACTCTGAAAACGGCGGCAGAGGAGTGTTTGTGTTTCTGGGCAGGAAGATCTTCCTACAAACAGATATACCAGTTAGGGCGTCCTTGGGGACTTGAAGGAGTTTTTGCGAATTGAATCTTTTTCGGAGATACCTTTGGTTTGCGCTGCTATCCTTCCCCCTTTCTGACCTCTGGTCACGTGAGTGCAGTCCTCGTCGGATTGGCTGCTATTGCTTTATTTGCGACCGCAGGCAACCTGCTCCCGGGAACTCACGCCATTTGGACGCTCGGCTTTTAGGTGTCAAATTGGGCCACAACACCTGGAAAAACAAAAGGAACAAATTTGAACTATATGTTTAATTTTTATGAATAGAAGAATTGTAATCTCGAATTAAAATGATATTCAAAAGTAGAATGCATTAATTCAAGATACCCTAATATATAAAGGTAAAGATACCTTAAAACTGTTTTGAATTTTAGATTATTAATCCAACTTACGGACTTCTACATGTCTAAGGAAAGCTTACTTAATTGTAATTTTCAGCTTTTTTCAGCTGACTGGCTACAATTTTACAAAATTTTTTTCAGTAGTGAACGAGTTAGAGCACAAATATTTCATTATACTCTCACATCAACTCTTTAATAATAGTTACTAATTACTACAGAGCTTTGCGTTTGTTACTATTAATTAAAACCATATTATATATATTACGTGATATGACCATATAAAGTCATCATTCCTCAAAACATTTTTGTACATTGCTTGTACTTTCAATTTAACTCTTTAATAAGTTCGATGTACTCACTTGGAGTTTGGGTATGGAAACTTTTACTGAGTTTCCGATGGCACTTCTATGGATCGTGTAAAGTCATCGAACTCTTCTCTGGGAAGAAGGGGGTGTGGTCATCAATCTAATCTGGGCATGTCGCAGTAGCAGGCAATACCAGGTTAATGGGCGGAGAGTGACCTGCTTCTCTGCCGGTATTTCCCAGTTTTAAATTTTTCCCAAAGGTAATTTCGCCAATTCTTTTAATTCTCTCCAAGTCTTCCTCTCCCCTTTCCACCACGGGTTCTCTCCACTGGAGCATTGAACGATTCTGACGTTTAGTCTGGTGGATAATACGAGGTGGACCTAAAAAAGCATTCAATAATACATAGTTATCTGTATTCAGGAAAGATAAAATAAAATACCCGGTATTTTCAAAATTCATTAAAATATCTATGAGTTAGTTGGTTAGCTTCAATTAATGCAGTTAGGTAAAAACTAGATGGATGTCCAATAAAAATCTTAGAATAACAAACAACAGTAATAATTTGAATATCTTACCTATGCATAGCTAATAATGAAAAAACTCTGCACATTGATGATGAAATTATGAAATTGGTTACAAGAGTGAAAGAAGAAGGAAATAATGTAACAAACGTTTATATACAAACATAGATGTATACCACTTTAGCCGTTTCATTATTGTTACCATTTCCACAAAAACGCATCAAATGCCCACCAGGTTAAGGTCCTAACAAATGTGAATGGTATATGGAAAACTGTGCAGGTTGTTATACATTTTAAGAAAATGTCTTAAATTTTTTTTTCAATTCTGGATGAACCTGTAACAGAAAAAAATCACGTAAAAAAGAATCTTAAATAACATTTGAAGCATTGTAAAATTGTAGTTTATAACTTAAAACGGTACTTTGGGATTTATATACCGACGCACACCCCCAGACTCGCTACCACTGTAATCGTTATTCGACAATTTTGCTTTTTACTGATTACTTAGATTAGCGTAGTTTTAGAACAATATTTCGTCAAGTATAAAACAGGAATTGTCTTATCGGCAAACCCCCTCCCCATCCTCAGGACAGAGGTCAAACGTCGAGGCGGGTTCTAGCTAGATAACGTGATTGCAGTGTCTCGCCGCCCGTTCAGCTGGTGCGGTCGCTTTGTTTATGTACTTCCGTGTTTGTTTTACCTCTACATTTTCTCCAAACACAAAAAAATTCAACAAACAACAAAACATTACCAAACTAAAAACTAAAATCTTTATTGAAAAAAACGTTCAACAAAACTATTGTTTTTATTTCTTTCTCACAATTCCGCCACCCAAAAATTGCAGAGTGCCCTCCGGCCATCAGCGGCGGGGCTTCGACAGCACCTTCGGTTGCTTGCCACCGCAGCTGCTGATGATCGAGTCGACAAGGAAAAACATCCCTCGATGATAGTACCTATCGAGTAAAATATCAAATTCTAGAGGGGCTGATCAGAAATATAAAATTGAATTGTAATGGAAAGGCAATTATGTACAGTGCAAAATCATGACTGTGATGCCACGCGGCCCTGCGTAATCAGGGGATTCTCGAGAAAAGATAAGGATAAACAGCGACAACAATTACCGATTCACAATACTGGAAATGCTTGTAAATTTGTAATTTTGTAATTAAGAGTAGTTGTTTTTTTCGTTCTATCATGTTTATTTCTATAAATTTATATTTTTGTTGTTCTTCATACTGGTGTAGGTCGGTATAATCCGCAAAAGTACCCTTAAAACCACAATTTTTTTTTTTTTTTAATATATATATATAAACCACAAGTGAGTGATCCGGGTTCGGGAGTCCCGGCGGTGCAAGTACTTTTTGTGATTCAATGTTTACTGAAAAAATTAAATTTGGCTATTGCCAAATTTTAATTAATGTAAATAAAAGGCGTTTAACAGGTATTTGGTCTTCCGATCATATGTTAGTTTGGTTATTTAAACGCATGTGTGACAGATACGGCCAAATACAAATTAATTGAATCGTAAAAAGTAACGGCTTTTGTGGTGTAATGTCTGTAGCAAACCTTCACCTGGCAAGTGAGAGATCCGGGGTTTTGTTGTTGTGTGTGTTCGGCCTGCTCAAGGATGTCAGATTTTAGTCCTACTCAGTTACGTACTACAGCACAGAAAAGCAGACAGAAGCGCGGCACAGGCTAGAAGCAAGTAAGTAAAAAGTTCAAGAAACAGAAGCACAGAGCAAGAGAGAGGTAGATAAGAAACACACTACAAAGAAAGTAGAGGAAGTACAGAGCAAGTAGAGTAACTTTTTGTTGTTGATTCACAATGCTTTATTGAATAATTTTATCTCTTATATCTACACATATTTGTTATATACATGAAAAATCATAACTCCATGCATTTTATTTTTAAAGCCAACAGTTTAGTTACTCCTCAAGCTTGACATCAATTGGACAACATTCACTGACTGAATTATATTTAAACCGGTTGTTGGTTGTTTTCAACTTCTAATTCGTTTAACAAACATTAAATAAAAGAAAAACTATTGCATTGTTATGCACCTCACTTTGATGGTGGAGTGTGACTCGGTCAATCGGGGGGTGTGCTGTAAGTAGGTCTCTTGACTCTTGACAGTGAATTTGGAATTTGGCCCGCCTTTTGCTGATTTTAGAGGCTCTTCTATTTGGATAAATGGTCTTAGAAAAAACACAATCCAAATATTAATACATTGACACTATAGGTACAACTATCTCGCCCTATTCCTTTCAAGTTGGGACGATTTATAAGCCAATATTATAGTCAAATGAAAGCTATCATTCCACTGTATGTTTCTCCAAAGCTAGTTTTACTAAAATTTAATTCTGTAAGTCCATAATTCGGATATTACAATTTTACATTTTATTCTCTTTTGATTTAGAATTACTTTTCCTGTCTACACA
>NW_025784864.1:0-25140 GCF_021130785.1 Homalodisca vitripennis
TTCCCTATTCCAAAGAGTTGAAAATAGAGTATCCTTGGAGAAACAATTATAAAATTTAGTTTTTTTGTTAGGTGGGCTGTTCTTTTAATGCAAAACTATGATATATCTTTGTATCATGTGTCATTGAATTGCTTGCCTTTAATTAAAATTCACTTTAAAAAAGAATTGTTTTTAGATACCTATATCAACTGGAAAAATAATTTTTATTTGTAATGTATACATAATGCTAAGTACCTTTATGAAATGATTAGTAATTGAATATGTTTATCCTTGTGATCTTGCAGTGATTTTTACCACTTTTTTTCCTGTGCATTTAATCCAGCTTTTTTTTTAGCTTTATCCACAGACGATTACATTGACAGAATACCAAGTGTTTGTTTAAAAATTTGTCTATTGACAGTGGTGTGATTGGTAATAGAATATGATTTCAGACGTTTGCCATTGTTATGATGTTACATAAAATGTTACAACACTAATATTGTTTGACACACGATTTTTGAAATCTACCACTGCTGTTTACTTCTCAGTTGCAAAAATATATCCACTTAATTACAATAATTTAATCTAATTGCGTCTATGGACTGCCAACTCAAAAAGAGATATCAATATTATCATGTGGTAATGGTTACGAATGGCATGATTACTCTGGATAGTGTTCCCACACTTTATTAGTTCTGGTGTGCTGTGATTGTTGTTTGTTATGCTCTTCAACTTCCTGTGCAGTGACATCATTTGAGTTAATATCTCTCTAGTCTGGAGTTTGTTCCTTGGTTGGTTTACTAGTCAGGTATCACTTAAACATTTTGAGTGGCAACTGTTGAAACGTAGCATTATACTTTTTGTAACATATAACGGTGGCAAATGTCCAAAATCTTAATATTCCTGAGGTTTGTAGTAAGTGAGAAGAACCAGAAACCGTACTGCATAATATAGATGCATTGCACAAAACATGCTGTGCACACCAGAAAAGGTGAAATACTGAGAAATAAATTTAATCGGAATACTGGCAAATTCCGTAGCACGTGGCTCATCTGAAACAAAAAACCTGATGATAATAGTTGGAACGACTTATTCTTTTGTTCTTGGATCTCAATACCTTAGTGTGTATGTGTAGAGAATTATTTTGACTGCGGTTCCTCTAATTGTTACAATTTTTTTAGTTTTCATATTACATTTTTTTTTAACAAAAAACTAATAAAAAAATGTTTACTTGTCAACTGTAATGCACGCACCTTGCAAGGTTGCCTTGTGGTGGTATATACTTGTGAGATGTATTTTTCTGAATAAATGAGTTTGAACTTGAACTTGAAAATGGCTAAGTAAGGATTTACTTGCAGTTCATCTGCTAATTTTATGTATGAAGCCTCAGTAAGTTGGTGTTTGATAAAATTCTCTCGGTATATTATGTTTGCTTTCTCCCACTTTGTGTTATGACTTCCAGGTCCGCAATGTTTAGCAACTTTGGACTATTCACTAAACCCTTTTCTTGTTATCTTTATTTTCTTGAACTATCACATTTAGAGGTCTTTTCGTTTTGCCTATGTATTATCTGTCCCAAGAACATTTGATATTGTAAATACAGTTTTTTGATTCTTGCATTATAATCTTTTTTACTTTTACGAGTTTATTACCTTTTATTGGTTTTGTGCTTGCTTAACCTATTTTTTGCTTGTGTAGCCTATTTAAACTTTTGACTCCTAAAGAAGAGGATAGATTCCAGTTCTCAAAAATCAGTGTTATAATTTTGTAACACATAGTAAAGGCAAATGTCTAAAATTCTATTATCCTTTTAACTTTAAATTGTTTACAAACTGTGTGTTTTCAAAGAAATTGGCAAAAAAAAGTTTTAAAATGTTTAAATGGCTATAATTTGTACTCTTTTCCATATGAGATTCTTCTCCACGTGAGATGAAGCAACTTTCATGTTAAACAGTAACATTAACACGTTATTAAGCTGATGTTAACCCTCATTGGACGAGAGAGCACCATGAAAAATGATGCGTTTTGTTTTGGCATTGCGAGGGGTCAGTTTGTTGGCGCCCTTTTTATGAATGGAAATTGTAATGTGCAAACCTTTCAAATGTGGTGTGACTCTAATGGGTCTTTACATTTAACAATTCTGGAGCCCCACCCAAATCCTGTTTTGGGACAATGGGCAAAGTTGTAACAGTGACTAAAAAGTTCACTTCTATATTGTAGAAAGGTGTCCCAAGTTCCATCCCCTCCATCTGTTATCCATCAATAACTAAACAGAGTTGTTGTATCCATACTTCTAATTCACACTGTATAGTCCACTGAATGTGTAACAAAATGGTGTATCAAAATTACATCCTAAAATTTTTTTGAAAGACTGAAATTTAATTTAGAATAAAGTAGAATTTAAAATATAATATAATATCATATGGACTATCTGATTTTATTTATTGGATTCAGTGTATACATATAACTTACATATGTATATGTTTCCAATAACATTTTTACTTTGTACCAATTTTTAATATATCTAAAATATGATAATGTTTAAAAAGTAAAATTTTTTTCACAAAAGCAAAGTTTTTTTTTGTAGTGTTATAATGGTTGCTATTAAGTTCCCACCATTTTCAACCCCTCTAATGGTTAGAAATTACTTAAAGCATATTTTTACTTAAAAATTTAGCTTAGAAACATACTTAATATTGTTTTTTGTATTTTTTCCTTGAAACTGTGAAAACCCAAATGAGGCACCTCCTTTTAAATGTGAAAGTTTCAGAACGTTCTAGTAGTGTTGAAACAACGAATGGCAAAGTCTAGTTTTTAAAGGGAGAAAGATTTGGCTCCAACCGTATTGTTGTCACCATTATAATTATATTTTTAAAGCATTTTTGTTCTTTTCTCATGAAAACCTTTAAAACATTGTGCAACATTTGGAAACCTTCTACAGGCTCTTAAGAGATGTCTAAAGGGTCCATTATAATTCAAATTTTGTTGACAGAGTCATTGTTCTGATACAAAGGTCTTTTGTCAAGGACGTCGTCAATTTTAGCACAAAGGTGCAATTTAATTTTCATCAAATGCTTCTTGTCCAAATGTTACTTCGTAATTAAACAGATCTTTTATCAGCTTACTTACGTTTCTCAAACCGGTTACATTAACTCAAACTGTTGCGTTAAACAGATACAGCAACGTGTTGCAGTCAATGCAGTGGAGCTCACAAAAGCATAGCGAATTAACTGTTCGGTCTCAATTGGCCAAGAGTCGGTTCGTTATTTCCTCTTGTTGGCTGATCAATTCTGTACTGTCCATTCCGAGACGTCATTGATTACCCCTTAGTTATTGGGTTTACATTCATCTGTGCTGTTCAGTGGCCTCTTTATGATATTTTCGAACCTTTTCCTGTGCAATCCGTTTGCAAAATAACAGAATATCCTGTTCATGTCCTGTCAGGCATATGTGTTTTTATTTGAGATTGCAGATTGTTATGCAACTAAGTAACTTAAAACTAACTAACTAACTGTTATTAAATTATATAACTTTTTTATCCACAAAATATTTTAAATTGAACATAAAATGCCTGTTATTTCAAAAACCATTGGTGGAATTAAATGATTTATTATGATAGCTGAATTGTATCTATTTTTAATTAGAGAATGACTGGTAAAAATCCAGATGAATTAAATTCCTTCAAGTTATATATACAGGGGATTGTGGTACAAAGTAAAGCATTATGAATATTTTGGTGATGTTCTAATGATATAAGCATATACATGTAATGATGTTTAAGAGATTATTCGAGATTTTTTTAAATAATGTATTGACGTCGATTGTAAAGAAAGAAGTTTGTCTTTCTTTGTACACTGACATTAAATATTGTACATTCAGAATATTTGTTAATTTTTATTGATTTATACTTACATAATTATTATTATAGTATCACATTAACACCATAGTTTTATCTAAGGTACTTTGTCATGAAACTTAAGATTAAACTGTACTAAACCTAACCTTGAACGTTAAAGACTAAACTGCATTAAAATTATTAAAATAAACATTAGAACCTTATAACAATAAATATAACAAATGATAATAACAATTTTTAATTCTGGAATTCTGGAATATGTCTTACAAGAGAGAATGATGCATTGAAAAACCTTAAAATTATATGAGATCCACAAACTTCATCATTTTTGTTTTGACATTTTGTGCTTAGTAAACAATAATAGTTAAATAAATTTAAAAATGCTTAGTTTTGTACCACGATCCTCGGTATATACAGCATAAATGCATTCAGTTTATCTGAATTCTATAGGATTTTTAACAGCTTTTGTCTACTGAAAAGGTAAAAATTCTATTGACAATAATTAAAAATATTTCCTTTCACCATTGGTGGGATAAAAACATATATTTATTTAAAAACAAACACTCCAATGATAATTCAAATAATGATAATTAATTTATTTGTACGAGGCCTTCATTTTCAATGACATCATCACATCCAGAAAACGAAGGCCTCACAGAAATAAAATTTAATTATTATTGGAGTGTTTGTTTTACAATTAATTAATAAAATCTAATAAGAAAGTAGCTTAGACAATTTATATATTTATTTGTAACTAAGTAAAAATAAAACAAAGTCAAGATACTAACACAATAAATTTGGTTTGGTATGAGAGGTCGCATTGCTTTATTTTATAAATATAAATTAAAACAAATGTACATTTTAAAACAATCTTAAAAATTTAAATTATATTTATAAAATAATCGAAGTTATAACTGTACTTTTACACGTTGATGCAACCAATAGTAAAATTGACTCTGGGAATAAATTATCATTGTCAGAATTACTGGATTTTATTATTGTAAGCAATGGATGAAATAATAAATGACTGAGTTGGAAAAATATTGATAAATTTTTCTGAAAATAATATTTATTTTCCAGCATTCCTTATGGTTTTAGTTAAAAATACTTTACATACAAAATGTAGTTTAAAATTGCTTGAAATAACGTTGTCGATTCCTTGGCAGTGCTTCATGACATAGATATTATTGGTAAGTAAATCAAACCACAATGACTGCATTAAGTTTCTATTTCTTATCAGAGTCGGGCTGACACACCAGCTGATAAAAGGAATAAATAATGGCATGCATTGTTAGAGTTACATATCATTTGTGTGATAAACTGATGGATGATTAAATTTATTCACTCCATTCCTTCTGCTCCAATTATAATGCAATTTTATTGTGAGATTTATGAATAAAGTTTAAAAAGTTGTTGAATTTTGATTTGATAAATTTTACTCTATATTATGAGAGTTTTACATGATTAAAAATTAAGCGTGCCTCTAGTCATGAAATAAAAAATACCATGTTCCCACCACAAAACGTCTTATTAAATAATTTTTGTTTTAAAGGCTAAAAAGGAAGTTTTTGGTCAAACAAATACTGACAGTTGTGTGAAAAATTTAAAAAATATGTTTAAAGGGGTCATTGTAAAAGGTTGGACACATTCCAAAATTTTGTATAACTTCTAGAGATGAAATAAACATATTTTTACATGCAATGATTTTCCGTTTTGATGGATTATTTACGGTTTCACAGAAAGCAATGGTAGCTTTAATTCATTGTTACAAATTATGCAAATCAAAATTTTCCACGCATCAGTGTTGTAAAAGATGGTCTAAGGAAAATGAGTAGCGTTATTTTGAACTTCATAGAAGCTAGGGCACGAGACTTTATTATTTATACTTTCTGAGACCTATAATTTAAAAGCATACACCAATACTGTAATGAGACAAAATCCGTTGCTAGTTACAAAAATGTAATTTTTAATTTGGGGATATGAGTAACTGCTCTGACACGTCAAATCACATGTTATTGTTTTCTCAACAAAAAGAATAATCCACTCTCTGTCACACATTAGTCTGCACAGTTTTTGCAGAATCTCATACATAATCATAAATTATATTTAGTTGCTGGGACTCCCAAGTGGTAAAGTTATGTCTATTTACATTCATGGACGTTATAGCATCCATAAATTAAACAAGGTTTCAAGTAACTTGCCATCATCATCATTGTTATTGAGGATTTAAACTGGAAGTGGTAAATAGATTTTGTTTGGATTGTGTATAAATGCAAATGATTTATTTGTATAAGTTGTAGTTTTAGATATTCCTACCAGTAAATTACACTAGCTTCAAAATGAGCTATACATATGTTAAAATGATTAAAACCACAACAACATCAGAAACATATATTCTCAAATGTGACAATTAACAGACTGTTTGTGCCTCAGTAGATATCACGTATGAGCTTTGTTGCAAACAGTGAACTTGTGACCTTTTCCTACCTTGCCATCTGTTTTTTCAAGGTAAATATGTGACCTTAGAAAATAGACTTGAGCTTCTGTCACTTGTGTTACATGTCCCAATTTACAATAATCATAAACATTTCGGATTTTTAATTTTAATTGATGAAAATATTGCTTTTTCATCTATTGATGATGCTCTTCGCTCTGAAAAGAGTTACTTTACTTTTCGCTTTCACCAGTTTTCTGAGAATACTACAATCACGCACCCCTACCCTATTTTGTCTTTTAGTGACTGCTTTAAGTCTTCAGGGCTAGATTGAATGAGATTTCCTTGTTTTCTAATCCTCATACAGAATCAACGATGCTAATCTTCCACATTTAATATTCATAATATTGTAGTATGATTTCCGATCAATAATTTTTGTCAGCCATTTACATAACTTGGGGTAAGGTACTTACATTTATTTTTGACTAAACTCGTAAATAATGTAAGTGATTTTGCAATGCCTATATGTTTACAGTGGTTCACACGAAACAGGCTGGCAGAGAATAACATTGACTGGTATGCTCCCCTGGAGGTATACTTATACAGTCAGGCCACACCGTCAAAAATTGTACGCAACCTCACGTCTCGATCTCGGCGGTTTACTTTCAGAAGAGTATGTACCAATTTACAATGTGTTTGTGTGTATGTGTGTGTGTGTGTTGTGAGCAGGTGTGCGTGTGTGCATGTGTGTAGACAGTAGACAAATTGCTTTATTTAAAGAAAGTTTACAATCCAAGACATAACAAGAAAGGTTTTAAACATTCCAAGAGCTCTCAGAGCTCGCGCAGAAATACTATTCAAATCAAAAAGTTCTTTATTCACTCAATCATAGAGAATGGTGTTGGCGTCAGAAACCAAAAGCATATTACTAAAGTTATGTTTTTAAAGACTAGACTATAGACTATAAACAAGAGTATGTGCTTAAGAAACTGTCCAGTTAATTTCTCCGTTCCAGGAATTCCTTTTCTGAATAAAACGGAGTGGTCTTCAAGCCATTTTTTGGAGTTGTTTTTTTGAAGCCTCTTCCAGTAACTTGCTTAAGGTGATCAGGTAGCTTGATTGAAGTTAGACTGCTCCTTTGTAAGTTGGCTTCTTCTCTGATAGACTGAGGTGGCCTGATGCGAAGTGTTTTTTTACATAAAATGTCAATGTGGGCATCCCATTTAAGGTTCATGTCAAGGGTATATACCAAGGTATTTTGTGTTTTAATCCACTTTTACAGTGGGTAGGCCATCAATTTCCCTTCCTCTTGTGCTGTTAACACAAGCGAAGAAAAAAAAAATTACGGCATTATTAGTTTTCAACCAGTCTTTTTACAATAATTATTAGTTCGTTATTATATCATCACTTTCATCATTCAACAAATGTAACAACATGCATTTTCTGATGTTTGACAAAACAAGTATCTGAACGGTAAATTCCTTGACAAAATATTTAATTGCCAATTTTAACAGAAATATCAACAATAAATAAACTATTAAGAATAAATTTTTTAACGCTACATCTAACAAAAAAATCTGCAGTAAATAATCAACAATAATATACAGTAAACAACTACAGATCAACAACAATATACAATAAATTCTAACAGAGATATAAAAAATAACTATATATAATTAACATTTAATAAATATATTTTTAATGCGAACAGAGTTTAATCCTTTGAGTGCCGCAGCGTCTACATAGTAGATGTTGTGAAATGTGCATAAATTGCCGGCATCTACCCAGTAAACGATTTGTATTTAATTAATAGTTAATAGTTAATAGTTAATAGTTAATTAATAAGGGCTCTGTCCTAGGCCCTTTTCTGTTTGTGATATTTGTCAATGATCTACCTGCTTTTATCCCTGATAAATGTATTTTATATGCAGATGACACGACACTGTTAACTTCAAGCGCTAATTCTGAAAACTAACTGTATTGTTAAAAACTATATGGTTGAGAGATCTAATCTATGGTTCTGTGCCAATCAATTGTCTGTAAATAGTAGTAAAACAGAGGAAATTGTATTTAGTTTATGTAACTTAGATGATAAGACTGTGAAATTGTTAGGAATTACATTAGACTGTAAATTGGGCTGGCATCATCACACAAGTAACTTGTGTACTCGCTTATCTAGGAGTAGTTTTCCTACTAAGTAAGCTAAAACAGTACACAAATGACAGCTTTAGTCATAAATGCATACTATGCCTTTTTCCACTCGCACATATTGTATGGCCTAATCCTGTGGGGAAACGCCCCTGGTGCAAAGGAGGTTTTTAAAATGGCAAAAGCGAGCAATCAGATGTGTTTCAGGTATTGGCTTTCTGGATAGGCTGTACGATCAAATTTTACACGAGCTACGGCAATACTTACTGTTTCCCTCAATGTAATTATTTCTCCAATGTCCTGATCTATGTGTTAAAGAACATTGAATGGAAGAAAGCATGGAATATTAAACCTAAAGATGGTAGTTGCCATGAGCATTATACACTTAGGACAAATAAGGGCCTAATTGATTGTAAATATAGTTAGACTTAACGTAAAAAGCAGACAACAGCTGTTTATGGTTTACAATTGGGAGTGCAAAAACTGTTTAAATAAGTTTACACATTAGCTGACTAACGAATGTTTTACTTGTACATAAATTTTAATAAAACACGATTTTTACAAAATTGGTTAAAAAAAATTTAAAAGCCCTTTTATTGTGCTGTGATATGAGAACTGTCGGAAACTGACTGACATTTGAAAGTGACCCTGTAAGTTTTGAACAATTACATAGCCTTACCATTCTAGTCTAATATTTTATATGTTTTTATGTGTGTAGGCCTTGTATATTTTTCATTTTGTGAGTGCATAGAGTAAAATTTTATGTTCCTAAGTTGACTACATTGGTCATATTTACAATGTTGTATGTTGTTTTAATGACAATAAAAAGAACTTGATTTGATTTCGATGTTGAATATCACATATTAATTCATTTTTGTTTTGACAATATAACTTATTTCACCGGCAACTCTACTATAGTTTATCGAGACAATTGATTGTGATTGATTTTTATTGTTTCACCCACCGCCTCCTTTCTGTAGTTATTTTGCCATCAGAAAATTAAATAACAGGACTGACGACAATTAGTTTGGCTCAGCTAGCCTACTTGTCTTGCCATTAACGCCTACATCAGTTTGGTATTCGTCTGGGTGTTTACGGTTCTGTGGCTTAGTTTCGTGTGTTTATGCTGGAACAACTGTTGCTTATTACTATTCTTGTAATTGTGTTCAGTAAGAACTTAACCAATGCTTTATTTATATAAAACGCATTCTTTTTTCGTTGTGATTTATTTGTTTTATGTGATGTATATTTTATTGTTGGAATTGGGTTGATGAAAAAGTAGTAAAATGCACTGAAGTTCTGCAATCAACATCACTATTGATTTTAGGGTGGAATGTAAGGTTATATTTGTTATGGCCTGTGTATTATTTTTATTGTTGAATTATAGTATAAAAAATATTATAATTTGCAGTATTTTACAGTAATCTTTACTTCATTGAGTGAAATATGGATAATCATAATATTGTTTTCTAACCTTTTTGACAAACTTGAATCCAAAAATTGGTTTTGTGTGTTGTATTTTGGTATATACACTGCATGTTATCTGGATTAAATATTTTTACTGTTAAACACACCATAATTATGCATGATTTCTTTGTTATCAGTTTTTTCATGCTCTTTCATATCGGTTATAGCTAAAATAATAATATTAAAAAAAAAATAACATTGGTATGTATAAACAAATTTTTAGTTCAAACGTTGAAAGTTTAATTTTTTTCATTTTTTAGTTTTTTTGTGTATAAAATCCTATAGGTATTACTTTTTGTGGTAAATATTATAAAATATAAATGTATATATAAGTTATATGGAAAAAATACCTCTGTTTTATAACATTACAAACTAAAAAAAGAATTATTCAAATCGGTTTTTGGAATACGTTTTTTCCTCCACACGCTTGCAAAACAGAGTAAGGAAATGCTCCGGCAATTTATAACGTTTGGACTTGGGGAAAATATATTGCTGGGTGGCGTACTCAATAGGGTTTTAAAATAGATTCTGCTAATTATGAAATTTCGTCAGTACACCAAAATACATAAACTATTAGCTTCTGAGATGACAGACCCCCCCCCCCCCCCCCACCCCCCCCCCCCCTCCCCCCCCTGACTGACACCCCTATTTATATACGACTCCCAATTTCAAGATTTCTTTTTTGAGAATCTTGCGGGCTCTTTAAACTTTCATTTAAAACGAGGTTTCCCCTCATTTAAAATGTCTTTACCAAAGTGTACAATAATCTTATTGAAATTTTCTTTTCCAACAAAACTGTCTTCTACAAAAATCTTTTCTGAAATTGGGTGTTGAAATAGTAATGAATTGCGAATTTCGCGTAGGGAGCGCGTGTGCATGTGTGTGTGTGTTTGTCATTACAATCAATTGAGACTTTTCATGTTTGGTCTGTTGAGATTACTATCTCGTACAGTGTGTCAGAAGCATGTTATAGAAAACTGAATCCTCTGCAAACAACTGCGGTATCTGTAATTTTATCATCTTTAACACTTGATGGAGCCTCTATTCAAGTCAGATTTGTAACTGAATCTGAAAGTTATAATAAATGTCCAATAAGAAGAAATGGCTACTAATGTGATTACTTCAACTTATTTCATGTCATGTTGAGTAAAGTTTAGTATTCTTTCCACCTTTACGCTCACCAATTTGTCCTTTTCTACTTTTTCTTTCCATCCTGCTTTCTCTATATTTTCTATTTTCAGTTTTTCTGTTTAAATAGCTGACAAAAGAAGTGTAATCAATTATTTTTTATATGGTTATTAAATGTAAACAAAACCAACATTGATGTACATTGATGGACCAATGTGAAGTGATATAAATTTTACGATCTGCAGAGTCTGGGTACAGGCTGCTGAGAGGGTACAAGGATCTGGCTACTGATAAGGACAAGCATAAGGACATCAGTCATCTGGTGTTTGTTGTACATGGGATTGGGCAGAAGATGGACATCGGTGGACGCATTCTGCACAATACCTCTTTGTGAGTATAGCACACCTCTTTGCAAGTATATCATATCTCTTTGTGATTGTAGTACACCTCTTTGAGAGTATATTATACCTGTTTATGAGTGGATCCATCTGATAATGTAAACAATAAACTTTAATGCTTTTTTGTCAGCAATTCTTGTTAATATTTAATGAATGTTTTCCAATGAAAACCATTAGTGGAAAGACGAGAATTACTAAAAACTCCTGGTGTACTACGGAGATAAAAATTTCAAGTATAAAAAAAAAGAGAGTTACACAGCTTAGTCAAAACAAACAAATCACCATTGCTTTTAAAATATTATACAGGGTCCTCACCCGACCGTGAAAACCGTAAAACCGGGAATAAGCCGTGAATTTCGTTCACCGTGAAAAAACCTTAAATAAGCCGTGAATTTTGTTTACATACCGTGAAAATCTCTACAACTTTTGAATAAATAAAATCAACACGGGTCGTCGTCAGACGATCATATGGGAAAGTTGACCTTCGCTATTGCAAAGTAAAAAGTAGCAAGCAATGTAGGGGATAGACCACGAAGTTTGACAGGTGCTGCTATCTCGAGGCTATTTTACTGATAAATATGGTTTATAAACAAATGAGGAAAAAGGACCCTCGAGGGGTCCGGGTGGCAGAGGGGTGGAGGACGCTTTCCGGCTCTCTTTCAAATCACTGTAGAGGGGCCTGGTCTTTGTCTGGTCGCCAGGTTCCCGGGACCTTGGCCTACGCCTACGATGGCCCGGCTTCGGTAAACAATGGCCATTGCTCTGATTGATAATCGCTCGAGATTACATAACATCAATTTAATTCTACGTGAATAGATTGTCGTTTAATGTATAACACACTTTTTCGTAATTTGGAGATGTTTTATTGTGTTATCAGATATAGTCCTCATTATTGTTTTCATATAAATGCTAAAATTAAAAAAAGTTACTACTCAAATTTCCTTAACTCTAATGTATAAGAAAATTTTAAATTACATTTTAAGACTTAAATTGTCTCATTCTTACTCTAAATCCACTTATTTTAATTTTAACATATTAATGAGAAATAATGGGGGGCACGCTATTCAAGTACGCGATAATCTTACTATCGTTGGTGTGATAAATTGACATGTTTAAACACAATGTTAAATGAATATAAAAAAATTTTAATTTATGGTGGACAATAGAATTGAATTTAATTTTAGGGGTCTTGCGTAAAATAAATAGTTATGTGAATTAATGTGACGGAGCAGAAAAACCTACACAAATCACATATCAAATTAAACGCCAAGCCGGTTAGACCATAAACTTTATAAGTCGCCTATATAACCTGTTTTTAATTACCAGTAAGGTCTCGTTTGAAGGGGAAAAACCAAATTTTATTTTTCATTATCTCTTAGATATTAACACGGGTCAACGAGATATGTCGTTTTCTCCTTATCCAAATATGATTATTTTTTCTATGATTCTCTAAGCTGCATATGGGATATTACCGTAGTGTACTCACGGTTTAAATCTTTTATGGTGACAAATTTCGACTATGTATGTGTTTAAAATTGTATAATGTATTAGTTAAAAATATTACAAATGATCAACGTACAATGTTACTAAAAACGTTTATAATTAGAAAAACCATTGCATTTTGTTTTTCTAACCAGGAAAACAGACACAAACGTCTAAGTAAACTTTGTAGTGTTAAGCTCTTTATTACTAACAAAAACTTCAAAAATCGAGGGACAGCTCGATCCAAGTATAATTTTTGTCGGCGGGTATCCTCATATCGACTACGTTTAACGCTATTAATCATTTCATGCAGACAGATCGAAAAATATATCGTACTAAGTGGTTCATTTATTGTAATGTGGTGCATTGTTCTGAAGCGACTGTTATGGTCATTTAAAAAAGTAAACCTTTGATTGTTCATACTGTCAATGGGTCGTGATGGGAACGGTTGAGGGGGTATAATCGTGTTACTTCTCCAACTCCCCCCACTCCTCTCGGACCAACAGCTGGTTTCATCGTCATCAAACATGAAAAAAGATTTGTTTTTCCAGCTTGGCACCTCCAAATTTCTTATTCTTATTGTGAGATAGAATTGGAGTTAGATATTCAATTTGGAAGTGTTTGGTTTCCGTGTGTATGTTCGTCATGTTTATTAATGTCTCCAAATATTTATTAGTTACGGAAACTGTATCTGTGAAAAATTTTAATTTCTTCTGTCGCTTGTTGTTTGTGTTCTTTGTTTGATTCCTTCAGAAGACAGAAGTACAGTAACCAGTACACCGATTTTGGGTAAGAAAAATGTTCATTCAATTTAGTTTGTAGTCACTCCCCGGGGTAATGCAGGTAAGGCTGCATTAATTACGACACTTCTTTTCTCTTGCACCAAGATAATCACAGTTTTATGATCGTGATCACTGCACTCAGTTGGCGGTATTGGCCGTTTGGATACAAGGTAGGTTTTGCAAAAACCTTAACCTATAAAATAGAATAGCTTTTACTAATTACTCAAAAAGTGCAGAGCAGTTCTTAAGATTCTTGTAAAATTTTTCTGGAGGTATATTATAGCGTAATGGTAATAATTTAATATTTCATTTTATTTTAATATTATATTATAAAATCTATTTATTTATATAATTAATAGAATCACACACACCACACCTTGTCGTTGTAACATTTTAAACCTAGATTCTAACGAATTTAGGGAAAAGTATTTTTGAGAACTGAAAGAAGCCGACGGCAGGCATCGGAGGGTTGTCCAATGCCAGCCCAGTCTCCATTGAATGAGAGTATTAATCGTTTTAAATGGGTAGGACGGACCAGCGATGCCAACGTTTCTTTTTAAAAATTTAATTTATAAATCTAACTTTACTATAAAATCAACACTATACCAATTTTTTCTTATCCATGTATATCACAGAAACATTTACTTCTGTTTAAAAAAATAAAATAATATATAAATCACAGACAAATATTTTTTTAAAGTAGTTTAATTATGGGACTAGATTCACCCGCTTTTGATTTCGATCATATGGGCATGTTGCCACCATTACCCAATATTAAATAAAATATTAATTATTTATAGCTCAGGTTAAGGATTTACATGTGTATTCACAGAACCATTGGGGCGGTCGGTGGGGGCAGGGTGCGGGGCAAGGACAGCCAAGAGCATATCAAAATGAATTAGCAATATCCAGAAACTGCATACGTTGATTCGTTCTCATTGCAGTAGGGGAATGAATAAGGTTTATTTAAAAAATCTAACCGTAATTAAAATGAAACACTTTAAAAGTATGTAATGTTTTTTAATAATTGTAAACAAATTTTATTGGAGAAAATGTTATTTTACTAAACGGCTTAATGTTTATTTCTTATATAATAGTATATAACACTTGATAAACTATTTCCTCCAAGTTCAGTACAATTTGGTATCTACCTTCGACTGTCTTATAAACATTTTTTATTTCTCCCATGGAATTCAATTTTCATTATTTCTATTCTTTGTCAACACCAGATTATGATGTTCCGCTACAAAACAAAGTTGTGAAATACCTGTTGCCATACCTATAAAACGGTAAACACTGCTGGACAATCAGCATAGGTCACCTGTTGGCGGAGCCGGGCTTCCCACGTCCTCTTTGTGAGGCTATAATATTTAAGCTCACCTCGGTAGATTCTCTTAATCTATTATTACGTCGGCAGGCAACCGTCACTCTTCGTTATTTTTTGTATCTTGAACGAATCAAATGATTTAGAAACAATCTACAATATCTCACATTCTTTTTATTCGTTGTTTGATATATATATATATGGAGAAGAAGATTAATTTGTAAGTTTAGAATTTCATCTAGACATGACCTTTTGAAAAACCTTTTTTACCTCTGTTTACATGTGTCCAAGAGAGTTCCCTACGGAACGATCCTCATTTTGCAAACTCAATTATCATTACATTATTTAATGTTGAAAGATTATTTTGAACGTCAGGATGTGTAAAATAAATTGACAGTGTACGTTTTTGATATTCTTTATAATTTATTATGATTCACAATGTATGTGTGTGTGCGAGCACAGGATTTCTAGATTGAGTCTAGTGCAAATAAAATATTGTTACTTACGTTACTTTTCAAAACCAGTATAGTTTTATTTTTTATCGTAAAATGCTTTTGAAAGAATAATTCAAATATTGAATTTTTATACAATGTACATTTTGTAAGTAATTAACAAAAATGTCAGCAATATTCTCATAATTATAAAAAACGCTAGAAAATGAGAATGAATGGGTAATATTCTTAAAATAATTGATGAAAGGGTTGTAATGTGTTAAAAATTTTTTGTTCAAATGTTTTTATTAGGGGCGATTTCGGTAAAATAAATATGCTAACTTCCATTTAATAATTGTATATGTGTGATCTTGAACAGAGAAGCATTGTTTATTTCCGGTGCATTGTTTGATTAACGACGACTCTCTTCATCAGTCTAGTCACTGGCTTTGTCCGTGTCTTACACAGATTATGCAGTAGTTCGTCGGGATTAGATTTGAGTAAAATGCTAAAATACAAAATAAAAAAAAATATCTGCTGTTTTTTTTTTTATTTTATAGAAATAAATAAAATCCACATATAAAATTAATCCTTTGACTTTAAATAAATTGTTACCGATTAACAATATTATTGTACAGTTGTACCGTTATTATAGACATATATTTTAAATTTATATGGAGCAAATACTTTATAAATTAAACAACTTTTCGGAAATACTTGCTTTATTCCGAAATTTAAGTTCACCCAAAAGTTTACAAAGTTTACAAACTTTTGATTGCAAATTTTCTTCAAATGTCACTCAATCAAACAAATCTAATTAAGAGTCTGATTATAAAGGTAAATTGTAAAATTAAAATATAAACTTAAAAATGTATACTTGTCGTCCCAAAAATTTTTTGGTTTTAAAATTTTAACAAAACAAAATAAATAAAAGTCTCTCTTGCTACAAAATAACTTAACAAAATCTAAATAATAACGACATTAAACTGTTATGATATATTTAAACTTTATGAGCGCAAAAATTTTAATTCAACAAATACCTTCAAAAAAGTTTGATAGATTAAATTTTTCAGAACTGCTGAAAGTATGGGGAAACTTTAGAAAGTTTTAATTACAGTTATTTATAAAATTAAAGATATTAAACTATACGCTGGTATAAACGGAACTTGCTACGTTGAATGATTACGTGAGGCAGATGATCGGAAATATAAAAATCGGCAACTATAAAATTTAAATACCTTGAACATTGGAATTTAACTCCCCTCTTGCGATAAATAAGTATCTCTAAATCCCAACTATTGGGGTTTAGAGGAAACGAAAATCAGCATCTTAATCCTCGGGACCGGTACACACCTCTCCTTCGAATCGCCAAGACTGGGACTGACTGCTTTCTTCTTCATCTCTGCTCCAGGCTGTGCCGTAGGGTACGGAAACGTTAGACCGATCAGCCTGATTACGCGTCCAAACTTTAAACAAAAAACAATGATCCACCGGCACCGCCGTCTAGTTAACAAGAGACCTACTTTTCCTTACCGCGCGATTCAGCACTATAAAGAAGAATTAGAACTATGGTACAACAGTTATGAAACGATCTACTCTAATTTTCCCCCCCCCGTCATTTATTTGTTTTTCCACAATGTGAAAAACTTATAAAACATCACACAAACCAAAATAAGGAGACTACTTTAAATGTTTTTGTTTTATACAGAAACACAAATATACAACAAAAAATATTTGCAAATAACTAAAAGACGTCTTCAAGATAATAAACTTATTTAGAAGATAAGAAGCAATATCTTCTTTGTCATTTTCAATATTTTACGTTCCGGTGTGTGTGGTAAATATAATAGACGACGGATGTGGGTATGGCATTTAGCACTGTTGTAATCGCATTCCTGTCTCCCATGATGTCCCACAAGTGTGTCCACTGCACAGGATTGACTTACTGAGACTCAACATGTATAATGTAAAAGGATCGTTAGGTCACTCAGTTGTTTTCTCTTCATTCATCACTTATGTCGTTATTTTTCTGTTGGTTAATAATTAGGTTTATATGTTTGTTTGCCAGAACTTCACACATTTACACTTATCTTTCACAACTAAACTCATATATAGCCCCAAGTTCATAAATGATACGATCTACAGCACACTTAACTCGAACCCTCCCACCGACAACCCCATCTTCCCCCAAGTATCTCGCACCTCACTTTGTTACAATGTAAAACGTCTTAGACATGACTGTAATACAGGGGGAGGTTGTTGTGTCCTGTATTTTTAGCAGAGCCAAAATGCCAGCTTTCATTCAAAAACCCACGAGGACTCAAACAAGTTGTTTCAACCATATAGTACCTCCTTGAGATTTCCTTGGCGTCAAGGAACACGACCATTCTATTAAAGACAAGTGGCAATCATGTTCGTGGTGCAATAATAGGGGGAAGTTTATAATGCATCAGTGGGGAATGGGTTTATTAATTAAATTATTTTAAATGTTTATTTTAGAAGTTTAATCGCTTAACAACGGCTTTAAAAAGGCCATTCTTCAGATGTCCGCCAAATACACATTTTACTCAACGAGCGGAAAAGGGATAAAATAAAGAGATAAAAGGAGAGAGGCAATGCAAAAACAGACAGAAAAGCCGTGTCCATTAAGATATGTTTTTTAAAGACAATGTTTGTGCTGACAGCCATTTCTCTAGTACAGGGGGAGACTACACACTAAGTAGACACTCGCACACGACGATCAAGCGGGCTTTATGTTGGGATCCAATATTGAAGCGCAGGACTTCTGGTACAGCGGAAAGCTCCCCTCAGACAGCCCAAAGTTCACAACTAACCTGTTTCGATCATCACGTCCCACAATCACACACGTGATGAAATAGCAATATTGTTATTTGCTGAATCCGTGACCCCCCCCCCCCCAACCCCCCTCCCCACCCCCCCCAAGATCCAGAGACATAATTTCTGGGTGTTTACAAAGCATATTGTTGACGTTAATCTCAATATTCCGCTTTTGAGCAGTTTGCTCAGCCACGACGCTGTGCTAAAACGTGTCAAGTTTCAAATTTCCTGATAGTGGATGATAGCATCAATAACATAAAGTTGGAAGTATATACCAAAGTTAGGAATATTTGATTCCGTGGGTGTGTTACGGTTTGGCAACCACATTTCGAGCAGAACACTCTAAATAGAAAAGAAACTCATCTCGAGAATGTTCTACATAATTCGTATCTCTGCTTCGACGAAATCACTTTTTAAATAAAGTTAGTCAACGGCCAACAAATGGACGTTCAATATATCGGTTGTGGTGGGAATCATGAGCCAAACAATCATTATTGGAAACACAAGTAGTATTTATACATTCAATAGTGTTTTTAGGGGTCCACTACCAAAGTCGGAAGATCTCCGAGGAATCTCACAAAAGCGCCATTTCGCCTCCCCCCCCCCCCCCCCCCCCCCCCCCTCCCCGACACTTTAAATTAAAACTTAGTGTCAGGTTTCTTCATCGGACGGGGAATCCAGCAAAACGAATGAATAAAAAAAAGAAAAATGTTCATATCGATCTTCTGAGCAAGAAACTGCTAGATTCAACTCAAAGATGGCCATGCCCTGTTAAAATATTCATGGTATGCTAGCTTACCGTTGTGGTCTCACACACTCTTCATTGGCGCCTTTAAAAACTGGCCATGCAAGAGCAAACAAAATGGGATGTTGTGGCGTATTCCTTAGAGCATTGTTATAAGCTTATTTAAAAAACTTCACCAGCTCGCTCTAGAGCAGATTTCACCTACCTACAGCTCGTCTGACTATCATTTCCACTTTAAAAGTTTTTGTGCTGTCAGATGGGGTGGAGAGCGGCCCCGTGTGGCTCAAAAGGGCCAGTTAGTTGAACACTAGCTGCCCTTATTGCGTTAGGAATTCATGTGAGATGGTGTTGTTAAAGTAACCTAAGAAAAGAGCCTGCAGGTCGCAGTTTTGAAGTAGTCAAACAAGATAATTTAAATGATAAGCTTTTGAGCAGCCAAATTGGCATTTTTTATGTCAATTTGTGGTCTATTTTGAAACCGATTCCTCAGATGAATTTCGCAAAATGATGCCCAATGGCCTGTCCGCTTTGCTAAATAATGAGATTAGCTCATTTAGCTTTGAATCTCATCGAAAAGGTTGTTTTGAAAACAGGGACCATCTGGAAACGGTAAAGAAATTCAGATAGATTAAAAATGGACTTACTCGCCCAACATTCTGATATCCCTACCAAACATTTCCGGTTTGGGGTTTCCGGCCACTAAAGATGCGTTCTCAGGACATGTGAACCAACATCAGAATTTTGGAAAAAATTAAATATTAAGAGAAACGCAAGGGAAGCTGTACTTGCTATGGTGAAAAAAAAAATAATGCGAAAAATCACCCGGCATAAAGTACCCTTTGTCAAAGAGCCATCATCTGTCTGAGATTCCGAATTGTTAATTAAAAATAATTCGGGAGGAAAAACATCTTACGTTCATGTTTAGAGCAATTAGTTGCGGCAAAAAATGATCATGACTTGGTATAAAGGCTAGATAGTGTGAAACGGACAGTACCAGGTACCATCAAACTGTTCTTCAAATTGAGCACGTATTAAATCAGTGCAAAAATGTATGCAAAGACATGAAAAACGACACTTGATGGATTTACTTTGTAGAAATAAATAAATAGCGTTGAAGGTAATGTGAGAGGGAGTATAAAGATTTAAAAGCTTGTTCTATTCAACTCAGTCTTGGGATCACTTTTCCTCACGGAAATTCTTCTGTTGAAAGAGGCTTGCCCCCTTTCCCGACGCCAGGAAAAGGGGCAGCTGATGTTAGACGAGGTAAGATACAGGAACTTATGCCAAAAAGTGCAAATCGTTATATTCACTTTTATTCTAGACATTTTTTATCAATTTATTTATGTTCGACAAAATATAATTTTTTTGTATATAAACTGGTACCAAAATAACTTTTCTGGTATAACAAGGTTGGTGTATTATAATTTTTATAACATTTAACGTTTATATGTTTATGTTTTAATTATCAAATAAAGATTGGCCTTTTCTTATGTACTAATTAAAATCGTTGAACCTGTCGTGATTATGTGAAAATTTCCTGTGGAAGAAATCGATCTAAAATAAAATTATATAATAATGTGTTTGTAAACAAGTAAAAATAATTATGTAATAATCACGCAAGTGTACTTCAATGGACTCAAACGAGTTAGCCTTAGACCAAACGTTACGAATCCTGTCACCCTGCATCTTGTGCTAACCTGTGTCCAACACAAGTTCTCTTCAGGATTTCAACAAACTTTGTAGTTAAAAGGAAGAATTATGAGCTATGTTGCCATGCTAAATTAATATTGAAAATTTGTCTTTAGTCATTGACTTTGATGACTGTTATGTTGAAGGTTTAGGATAAAAGTAATATGCCTTGTTAATATTCATTATGTAGCATAAGCGCTACCATATAAATGGTGCAGGCTGCCGTCGCCACTCATTGCTTCGTCGTCGTGTAACCCGAAGCCTCCCTATTTTTTTTTGTTATTTTCGTTCTTTTTAGACGTTTCCTGTCCAATTCCCCTGCAGCACGGACCAATGACATCGTTAGTCGAAATGGGAGAGAAAGTTTTATTATTGGTATTTTTACCGCCTCCAACCGACCACCCGTCTGTAGTGTTTACGTCTCAACTCTTCGCCCCTCTCCAACAGCGATTTTGTTATGTACCGGTTAACGTTGTTTATGAAAAACTTTTCCGAACCTTGAATTTTAATTTTTTTAACCGTGAAAACCCGTGATATTAGCCGTGAAATTGAGTATTTTAAAGATTGAGTGGGAATCCTTGTTTATAGAACATTCAGAGGTACTATTTAGGACAAAAGTTGGTTAACTATAATATGTGCCGTGAAACGAATGGTGTTATAATTGACGAACTAATTTCTACAAGTCGAGAAAGTTAAATATAAGGCTGTTCTGGTCAGATGTCGTTAAAGGTCTCAATTGGGATCTCGGTCAACAGGAACAAAACCGTCTTTGGACAATTAATTATTGACCAATGAGTACAATAATCTGATCCAAATAGATTAGAATTGTGTCTAAGAATTCATATGATACATTTTTGTTTTCCAAAGCTGCAGAAGATAACTTAAACAAATTTCCAAAAGTAGTAAACCCCTGTTAATGAGCATATGATTTTTCATAATATGAACAACTAAACGCCTAATGAATTTATAAATTTTTAACTGTAAAAAAAACGCAAAAGATTGTATCAAAAGCCATAAGTGTGAAATTAAATAAAATATAAAATCCAACAGGATGGGTTGATGTTCTTACCCTCCTTATAAAAAAAAGTGGAGAATCCCGGTACAAGTCTTAGCAACTACCAACTTATGTACTCTATATTAAATTTCATCCTATATGAAGAGATGTCGAATTTCCTGACAGACTGAAATATTCTGTGATAAAATTATCCTTGTAAAAAAAGGAATCAGAGTCTCATATTGGAAAAACTATCAAACTTCAAATGCAGGGCAAAAGTAGGGGGCTCCTGGTTTGGACAATATTGTTACATCCTTACATCCTGATTTAAGAATTGAGTAATGCTTCCGTTTTGCACACAGGGTGGTTACTGATCACAACACCATCCAGTTATTCAGTTACACCAATGGAACGTGGATCTTCAGCATAACGTCTTTAAGTTAAAGAAACTTGTCTAGGCCTATCAATCCTCAGAACTCTTTAAGCTATTTCTAACTTACCTTGAATAGTATAAATTGGTTTTAGCTATATATAATAGTAAGGATGACTTAAACTCAATAAGGTTCAAGTAAGTTCTTTGATTTGTTGTTATCGTGCGATTAAACAGCGCTATAATGCATATGATAAAAGACTGTTGGGATAGCACCAACAGAAAATAGTAAATCTAATACCAACAAAATGGTACAATGAGGGACTTAAGAAATATTAAAGGTTCTCCCAAACTTTGACAATGCTTTACTCTATTTATTCTGCCAACACAAAACTGTTAAACAGTGTCTACAAGAAAAATTATATTGCTTTTAAGAGAGAACGTACAAGGCAGAAATTGTGTAAACAAAAGGCCCGAAACTTTAAGCTTAATATTAAACAACTTAATTGACAGTTTCAAACACAATAAATCGCAGAAGCTGCGATGGTCTGTCATAATATCAGTCTTAGAAATGGTTAACTAGTAAGCCTCCCAATATTAATCGCTAATTTAATGCGCCTGATGCTCTTTTAACAATTTTTTTCTTACTCAGTGTTGAACAAAATTTGTAATAGCATACCAACTGATGTTAAAATAAGCTAAATCATAGTGGTTCTTCTTGACCAATTGTGAGAACTGTTTGCAACAGGAAATACAATTCCAGTAGGGTTATTCATCTCTTAGAAGTTTTACAGTATGTAAGATAGTTTACCTAGCCATAAACCAACTGTTTAATCTAGCACTTGTCTTGATATATATGGCACCAAGGCAGCAATACTGAAGTTATTAGCTAGGTCTATTTGTGAAGTATAAACATATCTTTTCAACTTGGTGTATTAAGCAGGGTATTTATCCTGACAAAGGTAAGTAAGGTAATTCCAATACACAAAAGAGGGGCCTAGGGATGATTGTTCCAACTATAGGCCAATATCCATTGTTCCGACGACCTGTCAAAGGTTTATGGAACGTCTCTGATTCATGGAACAACTTTTCCTCCTTCTTGGATATCAAATACGTTAATTGTCCACCAAGAAAATCTGTACGGCTTTAGACCTAATCCTTAGCACTGTTGAAGCTACTCAGAGATTTTGATCTTGAATTGTTTTGAAGGACTGGAGAACTACCTTGAACGTTCTGTTTCAGATCATTTTGACTATGGTACATGGCCTTTGACACAGTGTCGCATTCCATATTTTATGTGGATAAGATGTATTCATTTATTCTATTGTAAAACAGTGTGTAGTGCAGTTCTTAAGATCTTATTTGATCAATCGATGGCAATCCATATTTCCTAAATGGGTGCTTACTCACAACAGTTTTAGAAGTGTAAAAACAAGGTGTCCCACAAGGGTCCATTTTCGGGACCCTTGCCTTTTCATAACTCTATGTATAATGACCTGCCGTACAACCTTAATGCTCATTCAGTATAATCATTTCCTAATTTGTGATCTGACGATTTGGCAGTGTGTGTCCAGGGTAAACAGTGCAGAAAATGTGGGTTACCTAATCGACGCCAAAGAACGTAAAACCATTCATGACTGGTGTAATGCAACCATAAGTTAAGCCTTAATGACGGGGCAAAACTCCTAGGACCTTGCTTGGCAGCCTTAGACAATCGGGGGGAAAGTGTAACAGCCATCTCAAAAATTGTCTGGGGTTCACTTAGTCCAGAGCAATCTTAAATGGCATCAGCCCAAATTGACAGTCTTAGCGAACTAAAATTTCAAAAGGCATTTTCATGATCAGTGCACATAAAGGCAAGCTGTCGCTCTGTTGGGTGTTACTGCTGTGTTATGTGTTTTTACTTATGGCCACATTCCATAGCTACCTCTGTCATTATGGAACTTCATTCTTGAGGCTCAATCCATGGATATGTACAGAAGCTTTTTGTGCTGCATGAGTGAAAAAGCAATAAATCCGTCTGATTTGTGATGCAGTTCACTAGGCAGGCCCAACTGTAATGAGTCAGCTCTTTATTAGGTTATGGTGTCCTTTCATTGCACTTCATATTGTAATATATTTAGCCGCACACTGTCTTGTTTGTTAAGAGGAAACGTGGCACTTTTGCCTGCAAAGGTTGACGGTCCATAACTATGCAACTAGAAACAAAATTAAACTTATAAGTGTAACGTTGCAGATACATCACTGCAAACTCCAGAAGAGTTTTCTATACCAAGGCTATAAAGAAATGTTTAATGTTTTGCCGGAAGGTATTAAAGAGCTGCCAGGCTCATCTAGATTTAGTGACAAAATACTAAAGAACTTTTATATGTTGCAACCTGCTCTTTACGATTGTAACTGAATTATACGAAGTTGTTAACTCTGTATGTTAGTGTCGGGAGTTGTATTTGTGGGGGGTTTTAGGTCGGGGTAGGTTGGGGGGTGTTGGTTCGTTATATTTATTTTGCGTTTTGTTAATTTGCGGGGTGTTATTATTAATTGAATAGATTTGTTGATAATTAGTCTTAAATTAGTCTATAAGCATCTCGGCCAACGCTAATGTAACAGATCGAAGTAACACTTTATCGTTGACTTGTGTAATACATTGTGAAACATGTTATACAACAAATAAATATTTGATTTGATTTGTAATTGTATCGCCCTATTTCAAGTTACCAGTAGTTTTTTCCAAAGATTATTTGAAAGTGGTTGTAAATTCTCAGTTGACTGGATATTTGGAACAATGATGACGTATTTCATAAAAATTGTCAGTATTTGGACTCTTTAGGAGGAGGTAATGGCACTGAATGGCTCTGGCTCATTTAGTAAAATGAGGTTTGCTCAAGCCCGTTGGATGAGTCGTGGGCCACTGCTGGTGTGTTCTGGCGATTTATCTAGGACTTTTGATTGTGTTATGCATTACACTTTATTTAAATATAATTGGAAATCTTTATTGGTGTGAGAGAATTGTTTAAACTGGTTTAAGTTCTTATTTCCAATCATAGGAAACAAAAATCTTTGATTAAAAATTGGAAG
>NW_025784865.1:0-23415 GCF_021130785.1 Homalodisca vitripennis
ATTATTTCATAATCCCTGGTTGTTTGTTATAAAATATATGTGTGTAAATAATATATCCTATACGGTATACTACCTACTGTAATTTAATCAAATTAAGCTGAAGTCCTATGGCAAGATTATAACGAATCGGGTTAAGTGTAGTGGACAGGCGTAATTAATAATCTATGATTTATCGTGTGGAACAAAACTCAAAACTTCATTTTTGGAACCTAAAATCAAAATATTTTCGTTGAAAGAAATATAAAGCATGCACACGATTTTTGCGGGCCGTTGAAGATCAGTGTATAGTAAAAAAATCAATCGATACGAATAAGTTTTTAAATTTTATTATTTCTGTAATATTGACCATACATATTTTTTTATTGTGAGTACTAACTACAACGTAGCATGTTACACATGAGGTTTTATCCATACATCGAGATTAAAAACATTAATATCTAGAAAATATGTTACCTTCTTAGTCCCTTCACATCCCTTACCGTGAAGAGGGAAAATTAAATACTTTATGAGATCTAGTATAGATGAAAAAAATAATACAACAGACATTTTATAGGTTTATTAATGCCTACTAGGTGAATTGTAATGTGGAAAAAATACTAATATTAAAAAGTGTTTTCCTTAATGAATTTTATAATTGTGTAGAACAACGATCCAACTAAGTTCTCTTCAATATTTTATAACTGAAAACACATATCTTTGGTCGGTTGTCAAAGTTGTATAATAAGTTTCAGAAATAATAATAGACCCAAAGAAACCGTTTAAGAAAAATTTAAAGTTTTTGTTTGAAAATAAAGTGTTTTTAATTTAGTTTGTAATTATTGATATCATAGCAAAGCTATACCGTAAGGACCAATAATCTGTGCCTGTGGTAGTTATTGTTTGCTACGTTGTTTGGCTGGCGCGCTTGACGGCCTTGAAATACTGGAATAGTTTAAATATCAAATGAGAACACTTGTTTTTTGAACGAACTGAACTTGTATTTACTCAAAACTAAAATGTTAATACAAAAAGTGGAATAAGCGGACTGTATTGTAATACAAGCTAGCGAGGCGCTTAGCTGTCCTAAACTATATGTAAATGTAGAGACTGTGTGCTCTCTAACCCTACGCCCTCCGGAGTACAAATGAAGAAACTGGACCTAGAGGAGACTCGTTCTAGGGGCCCCCCCCTGTACCGCAGGTAAAGGTTCTTTCTTGCTCTCCACGAGGCGTGAGGGCACAGCCCCTCCCGCCCTGAATGCGACCCTCATACCATAAACCCTGGGGGTAACAATCACCTTGTTTCGTGGAAGGCCACCTCTAAGCAATGGGAGTGAAAACAGCTCTTGTCGCCTCCCAAGCCCTGAGGAAGCAAGAACTCTCCATACCTCCAGGCGAGACCCTTGTCATAAATTATTAGGGATGTCACCACGTTAATATCTAAGACACACAATTCTCCCCTCTAACAATACAATAATAAGACTAACCAGTAAGATACTAAACGTAATCTTACAAATATATTTATACCTAAACATAAAATGAACTATATCTAATAAAACAAATAAAATAAAGGACTAAGACCGGGCCCGTAACATACTCCCCGGCCTTGAAATATTGATTTTACAAACACCTAATTGGATTTTGTTGAAGCTATGTGATGAAACCCAATTCATTAAATTCTTCTACTAATGACACATTGTGGCAGGACGAAACACAATGAAACTAAACAATGGAAACAATACGTAATCTAAAATATAAATTCTATAAAAATGTAGTGTAGGTATGTCACCAGACAAAAACTTAAACATGGTAGTTAAGCAGAACACAGGATAATTAAATTGAAAATCTACATTTACATTTACTAATAGTTTGCTTTTAGCACAAGAGTCTAATAACAACAAAGATATATGAAAATATTGATAATTGAAACAAATACAATGAAATATATCAAACTAATAAATCAATCTGAGTACAATTAATAAGCACAATTTAAACACAGACCAGTTTGTAATATTCAGAAATATGATTGACAACAACGGTTGAGTAGAATAGACCCCACGACTGAAATAGAAACCCATGGCAAACAATTGGATGTGTTGTCTTTGAACTTCGCTACTATAATATGTGAAAATTACTACTTGAAACCTAAGCTAGTGCTATACAACGGACTAAACTTATTTGAGTATTTGAGGTCCAACTATGGGATGTTCAAATGGTATGATTAACTATATACACCACATATACACTGACCTTTCGCTTTACACATTACACACTCTTGCACTGTAATTAGGTTCTACGGGGGAGGATACATAGCTTGCTGTTGACTGCTCTCCTGAAGGTGCCAGACGACGTCTTTACGGTGGCGAACTCGGATCCTATTTGTCCCGACCATCCAGGATGGACCCCGCCCACCGGAATGGGGGGCTGGGGGGAGCCGTGGTAAAAGCCCACCTTGAAGGGAGGGGGCAAAAGTTTATGTCCTTCTTTCAGGAGAACTAGATTGATTGAGCTGGATGTTGGCTGCTTCTGATCTCCACTTTGGCCGTTGTTGTAAGAGAGACAGATATTTCTTTGGACCATCGTGTCCAAAAGTGCTGCGCAATCTGCTGTGTCCTCTGCCAATGTGACAACCTGTTTAATTGAATGTAACAAATGTTTCGGTTCAGGTAATGCGGTTAAAAGCATCACCAGTGAGAAAGTGACCAGGGGTTAATGGTGAAAGGTCCATTTGGGTCATTGGAAAGGGGAGTGAGAGGACGAGAGTTCAAGCAAGCTTCAATCATTGTTAAAGTAGTGTAAAATTCCTCGAAGGTGAGTGAGGCGTTGGCTACAACTCGTTTCAAATGATGTTTCACTGACCGAACAGCAGCTTCCCATAAGCCTCCGAAATGAGGGGATCGGGGTGGAATGAAGTGCCACTTAATGAGGTGAGCGGTTGATTCTTCGATCGATTCTTCTCTGATGTTCTTCGTTTGTAAACAGATCTTGAAGCTCTCGAAGCTCTCTCTCTGCGCCTACGAAATTGGTGCCATTGTCCGAGTACATGTTTTGTAAACAATTCCTCGTCGTGAAATAAATCTCTTGAATGCTGCTATAAATGCTTCACTGGTCATGTCTGTTACTACTTCTAAATGTACAGCTTTGGTTGCAAGACATACAAATATCACTATGTATCCCTTCGATTGTAGGACTGTTTCGTCTTTTTGAGGCTTTAATATATACTGGGCCGCTGATATCAGTGCCAGTATTACTGAAAGGTCGACATGGGCGTACTCGATCTGATGTAAGTCACCCATCTGAGGTTGCGTTGTTTTTGGATTAGCCTTAAAAACACTTGACGCAAACTGTGTATGGTACGTCTTGCTAAATTTCGTCCATTAAGGGGCCAATATCGTTGCCGCAACGATGCAAGCAGCAGTTGAGGTGGCCGCATGCAGAAGTCTGATGTGCTCATGACGAAAAATAAGTTCTGTTAGATGTGACTTGTATGGTAAAAACAATGGGATGTTTTTGATCTATTTTGATTTCTGCATGTTTTAATCTCCCGCCTACTCTGATTGAGTTTCTCGGGACCAAAAAAAGATTGAAGATTCCACAATGGACTGTCTTTCCTAATCTTCTTTCCTTCCATGAGCCTATTATAATCTTCTCTCATGTAATGTTTCCTGTTCTGCTCTGATGAGATGATTTGTGGCATGGTTGAGCTCTTCTGTAGTTAATGGACCTGTAAGTTTTATGATGTGAATTCTTCAGGTTTGCTGATGAATCTAAGACAATACGCTGTAACTCTTGTGAGTTTGCTTAAAGATGAGTATTTTGCAACATCTATTAGTGGCTCAGTGCTGACAACCGCCAATGTAGTTGGTATTAGTTTTTTGTTCTGGTACATCTGAAATTCTACTCAAATCAAATTTGGGCCATTCACTAGAATTTTGTATTAACCATTCTGGGGCCATGCCACCATAATATTGTTATCGATAATTTGAATCGGATTTTAAACCTCTTGATATCAGATCTGCTGGGTTGTCGTTTGGTTCTTACGTGCCTCCAACTACATCTTTCAGTCAATTCTTGAATAATTTTCACTCGATTTAGCAACGTAAATTTTCCATTTTGATGCTGATGAAAGTGATCCAAGCCAGAACTATTGATGAGTCGGTCCATAGTGTGTATCCATCAACTTTAATGCCAGTATCCAATACTTTAGTTACAAGTTTCGATAGTAGCAGCGCGGCACACAATTCCAATCTAGGAATGGTCATTTTTGGAAGTGGTGATACCCTAGATTTTGAGCATAATAATTGTGTTGACACGCGTCCCGTCAGTATCGGTTGTTCGTATGTACACACACATGCTCCATACGCCCTTTCTGAGGCGTCACAAAACCCATGTATTTCTTTTTGGATTGCGTGACCTACTGTGATGTGCCTTTGTATTTGAAGTTGTTTCAAAGTTGGAGAGCTGTTGTCGGTGTGTCTGCCACGATGTATGAAGATCACATGGGAAGAGATTCATCCCAACTCAGATCTCTTACCCACAACTCTTGCATGAATAGTTTGAATTTCAAAACTACAGGGCCCTAACAAGTCCTAAAAGGATCGAATAAACTGGCTATTTCTGACAGAAACAGAACGCTTTGATATCTTGTCATGTGGCTTTCTTTCAGTAGATGCGTAATGGAACATGTCGGTCTCAGAGTTCCACCACATACCAAGCACTTTGTACTGTTTATTTTGTTCTTGTTTTCGCTCTATTTTTATCTGGGATTGTTTCCAACAATTCCTTCGAATTTGAATTCCATTTTTCTTAAATTAAATCCTCCTGAGTTAAGCATTTGCGACATTTGTGTTTGAATGACTTTAGCGTCCTCGAGTGTTTTTGCACCTGTCATAAGATCATCTACATAGAAATCTGATAGCGCTATAGATGAGGCTATAGGATATATGTTGATCGTTCATCTGTGGCCAGTTGATGGAGGGTCCTGATTGCTAAGAAGGGTGCTGGCTGCTGTACCATAGGTGACAGTTTTTAAACCTATAGACTTTTAGAGGGAGATCTCTACCTTGTCTCCATAGTATGCGCTGTAAGTCCAGTTGTTTTCTCATTAATGTATACCTGGCGGTACATTTTCTCTATATCGTGCACTTAATACGTATGTATGATATCGAAATCTTGCTAAGATTGAGAAGACACATCTTGCTGAATGGTAGGACCAACTAAAAGACAGTCATTTAATGATCGACCACTGCTCCCGTTTTGGGCCGAAGCATCAAATACAACTCTGAGCTTCGTTGTTGAACTGTCTTCTCTAACGACAGGTAGATGCGGAATGTAATATACTGGACCAACTGGCTTCACGTTGGGTTCCACCGCTTCCATATGCCCTAGTTATGCTTCATATTCATTCATGAATTGTGAATATGCTGCATGTAGATTGGGGAATCTCTTTCTAATTTTCTTTCCAGTTGACTAAATCGAGGATTCAGCTGTTTTCTTGGACTCACCTAGACTATTTATGTCATCACTACATGGCAAGTTAACTACATATTTGGCCTGTAGAATCCCTGTACGTTGTTTCTGTGTACATCCGTTCACACGTGGTAGTAGTTTGACTGGGCTGGGGATGTGTGAACGTCACCACAATCTTCAATTTCCCAGAAACGTTGCACTTGCCTTGTTACTTGATCATCTATAGATAAATTGCATGTCAAGGTTGGTTATTGTTTCCTAGTAGCAAACCCTACCAGAGGCGACCCAACCTAATGATGTCCTTTTGGAAAATTGGGCGCCGATCTGTGTGGTCTCACCTGTCCAACACACAATAAACTAAAAAAGAGCTCTGCTCCTATGAGCATGTCTATTGGCCCTGGTGAGTTAAAATTAAAATCTGCTAGAGTCATTGTTGATGGCAGATTCCAATTGCTTGTGTCAATCTGAGTGTGGGGCAAATCGTTAGTTATTTTAGGTAAAATGAGACAGCTTAATGTAGTTTTGTTAAAGCACTATGTTGTGAGTGGATGGTGCAATAGACAACGTGTGAGATGGAGGCCTGCCTATTTTCCGATGCCAGTGATTTTGGATGTTTGAGCGTACCTTTTGCAAAATTTAATGCTCTCACCATCCTTTCTGTAATGAAAATTCGACTGTGAAAGCCGAATCCAACAACACTCTGCACGCTGTTGTCCCGCCATTATTATTCTCTATATCTACTAACTGCTGTTGAGAGGAGAATGTGTTTGTCAGTAACATTAGACGTTAAGGCTGCAGGATGACCGTTTCTTGACTCAAAATTTAAATTTTTGCTGTTGGAGTGGTCCTTTTCAAGGTGTAAAAGTGTGTTGTGTTTTTTGCTGCAAGTTTTGCAACCCATTTTGAACCTTGCAGTCTTTGATAATATGAAGCGTATGTGATAGAGAGTTAATGCATAGACCTAAATCTTTCACTGATTGTAGTCCTGGATAATACAGGCATATTTTGAAAACTATCACACTGATATATTTTATGACCCTTTTTGCATAAGGGCAACATGGGTGTGTTGCTGAAAAATGAACTAGAAGGTTTTTTGAGTTGTTGATGGTTTGAATTAAATTTATTACTACTTTGTTTAAAAACTTGTGTTACTGTTTGAAAGGTCTATTTAGATCAATAGCTTCTAAAATGTTACACCTATTTTCTAGAGGAATGATGTCAACTGATGAAACGTGGGCAAGTTTGTGGTGACTAATTGGTTTTCCCATAATTTGAAGGTGGCCAGATCTAGTTTTTGGACGATCATGTGAACCAAGAGCGCGTGTCCCATTGGTCGGTTGGTTGACCAAGACATTTGAGTGCTCTCAAATGTTTGTTAACCGTATCTAAAAAGATCTCTCATTGCTGCCCCGGACTCTTTGTCAAGTTTTTTTGACTTCAAACAGTGACGACACACGTGATTATTGACAATAACACGCTTGTTGTCAAATCTATTCTTCAAAAGAGTCCAGGCTGTGTCGTAATTTGACGATGACAATTCTAAAGATTCTATTATGTTGAGAGCGGGACCTTGCAATGTTGATTTTAAGTAGTGGGAACTTTTTGGATTTTGTGAAAGTGACGTGTTTTCTTCTATGATTGAATTAAATAATTCGTAAAATTGAACCCATTCTTCGTATCTCCCACTGAAGGTAGGCAGATTGATTGTCGGTAGTTTAATTTTGTACTGCTGATGAGGGTTCAGAAACTGAATTTTGGGCGTGGATACAAGTTGTAATGATTTGAATTTTGTTTGGGAAGGGAAAGCCTTTGACCTAGCCAACAATTCAAAGTATAAGTCTTCCAAAGGACTGCTCTTTCTAAGTCATGATTGCTGTCGGTGTCTATTAAATTCAAATTTCTGATTGGACTGCTTCAAATTCCGACAAACAATCCCTAAATTAACACTGAATCTGTCTTCGAGTTGTGAAGGATCTTTCAGATATGTTCAATCCTATCAACATAAAAGTCCTAAATCGAGTTAATTTAGATTTAATTCCTGCTCGCTTGGCAATAAATTTTTCTTAATTCGTCTGACATGTTAGCTTGCTTGAACTATCAGGAATAACTGGAATAAGTAATATGGAATTGGAAAGGACTTACTTGACGACGAATTAGGTTATCCCACTGTTTGGTCACTGGAAACACCACTGGTCGGATGGCACTGTCACTATGTTCCAAGTCCTCCGATGTTGCACTGTTGACACTGGTAGTCTATGTTGACGAAAATAATGCACTGTTCACTAATGTTCTATAAAACATTCTGGTACGATTGGACTATGCTGTCTAAAGTGTTCTATAAAGTAATCCGGCTCTGTAGGACCATGTTGGCGGCGCGCTTGACGGGCCTTGAATACTGGAATATTTTATATGAAATGAAACACTTGTTTTTTGAACGAACTGAACTTGTTATTTACTCAAACTAAAATGTTTAATACATAAAAGTGGAATAAAGCGGACTGTATTGTAATACAGCTATGCAGGCGCTAGCTGTCCTAAAACTATATGTAATGTAGAGAGCTGTGTGCTCTCTACCCCTACGCCTCCGGAGTACAATGAAGAACTGACTAGAGGAGACTCGTTCTACTACATGGTGGCGCCCCTGTCCCAGGTAAAAGGTTCTTTCTTGCTCCCACGAGGCGTGAGGGCCAGCCCCTCCCGCCCTTGAAGCGACCCTACCATAAACCTGGGGGTAACATCCCTTGGTTCGTGGAAGGCCACCTCTAACAATAGGAGTGAAAGCCTCTGTCGCCTCCCAAGCCCTGAGAACAAGAACTCCCATACCTCCAGGCGACCTTGTCATAAAATATTAGGGATGTCACCCGTAATATCTAAGACAACAATTCTTCCCCTCTAACGAATACAAATAATAAACTAACAGTAAGATACTAAACTAATTACAAATATATTTATACCATAACATAAATGAAACTATATCTAATAAACAAATAAAATTAAAGGACTAAGACCGGGCCCGTTAACAACGTAGATAGTTATTTTTTTATCGAGAGAGTTGGATTCCCGAGTCTGCCTCGGTAGACTTTTTGGTGTACAGTGCGACCTGTCACAAAAAAACTGCTTCTACTGTGGTGTGCAGGTGTTCAGACAGTACTGAGCTTCTAAGTAAATTTAAAACCACGATAGAAGTATTAGAAGAAACCAGTGCATCCATCAAAAATAAACTGCATACTTGAGTGAGTGCATGGTGTCCCTAGATGTTGGTTCTCATATGTGGCCATATGTTAAAATAAAGGAATATTTAAAAGAAACCGTCATTGAGTTATCACCAAACTAAAAATTAACAAGTCTACCAGCCTACAAATCAACACCGGAGAAAATGGTGACTAAAATAACAAACTAAATAATATAGAAAGTGAATGGAATACACAAAATTAAAAAAACTTTAAAAAATTACTTTAAAACATCCATTCCCCACAGTAACACAATGTTATTGTCAGTGGCGACAGGTCACACACACCCGCACCCGGCATATAATGGGACTGTTGCGCTCGAGTTGACCGACTCTGCGACCTCGATTGGGGCGGCGTTGTGCATGCCTGGTGCCCGACTGCTGGACATCATCAAGCTGAACCCGTCATCCCCTGGACCTGGACCTCGCTGTGAGGTGCTGATTGCCGGCACAAAATGATTTGGCAGTCGGTGCGCAGAGAATTATACAAACCGTAACCTAGAAGGATTTATAGCAGCCCGGCAAGCCGATGCCAAGTTCGTCGTTGACACACCCTGCCGCACCGCTATTATCTTTACCCAGATCTTCCTGTCCATAATGAGACAGCCCTCGTGAAATCTTACATCGAGGACTGGCTGCTCCATATGCTAGAGTGCTAAATTTGGGGGGAATCGGCCGAAAGTTCTTCACGAGGCATGGTCACATCTGACAATGAGGGGCAAGCGGCTACTAACTGGAATGAATTGTGAGGGTTGCATCGGACAGTTCTCTCAGGACAGCTGGTACATCAGACGTGGCGATTCCAACAGTCACATCCTCTCTCACCATTAGCCAGGAGACAGCTGCTGTCACTCCTCAGTACCAGTGATCCAGAAGACTGCAGCCCATTTCGTACGCTGGAGCTGTGAGGAAATACCCTGTGCTGGACTGTTGCCGATAAGTCCGGATCTGCTGCAGCCGCGTGACACGGGAGTTAACGTAGGTCCAAGCTGCTTCGATACTATCCGGAGTCGAGAGTCTTGCTGGTGCCATAGAACCCTTCGAGAAGACATAGCCAACTGTACGATAGACTGACTCGCAATCGGCTTTTTTAGAGAGCCCACTTTTCGGAAAAGGACCTAAGTTAGCCAATTTTAAATCGGTGCAAACAACAAATATACAATGATTCATTACGACCGCTTCATAAAAATGCCCCAATTAGCAACTAAAAAAAAATGGAAAAAAACTTATGGTAAAACTTAAAATTATGGCTGAAAACCTGAAAACAGATATTCTCGTTGTAACCGAGAAGGGTTTCCACAGCAAAAATATTGGTCTGTCCCAAATTCAAAATTATAAATTGGCAATCGCTTATTGCAGACAGATCTCCTAGGTACACGGTGGTGCATTTTCCATGAAACAAAATTGTATCTTCACAAATTTTAAAATCAAAGAATCGTCTGAAAAAAAGGTTGAAGCAGTCGGGGTCAAACTTGAAACAAAGAAATCAAAATAAGTAGTTATAGGCATATACAGGGTCTCCCTGGAAGAAATGAAGACGTTTTTATTTTCTAATTTGGAAGTTTCACAAAAGGGCCTGGGTAAAAAAATTAAATTACACTATGATGGGCGATTTTAATATTGATGCACTACACAGCAATCACCCATCTACCAAGCGTTTAATCGATTTACTAAGGTCATTTTTTCATGAATTGTTAAGGAAATCTCAGACGAGAGTACCTGCCTAACACAAAATCGCCTTCCCTACTAACAATATTATTACTAATATCTCTAATGTCGCAGTGACTGTCGTAAATACATCAATCTCTGACCACTATGGCCAAGAGGCTACGATCAGGGGTAAACAAAAAATATCGAAGAGGATCTGAAAATAATAAAAACAATAAGAGAGACAAGGCCAGGATATATTGCTCTCATCAATTCCTCCCTTTCCAAAGGAAGGGGATTTTCTAAATCAGACACAACCGGGTAGAACACCAGTTTAAAACTTTTAATGAATACTTAAACTTCTATTTCAATACTTGCTGTCCTACTAAATCTGTTAATGATTTGTGCAAAAAAGACAAAACAATACTTGGATTACAACATTTTATCCTTGTTTTCAAGGGAAAAACTTTATTTTTTTTTTTTAGAAATTGTCATTCAAGCCTTTTGTCGAGTTTACAAAATTAAACTTATAGAAAAGTGATCATTGCTGCGAAAGCATATTATGGTTCTAAATTACTTTTTTTCCAAAAATATTTCCAAAACTGTCTGGGATTGTATAAAGCAACAAAAGTTGGCAAATAATAATGAAATAAATGTCAAAATAGGGGATAGACTTGTGAGTGATGTCTCAGAATTCGCTAGCCAGTTTAATAGATTTTTTGCATCTGTTACTGATGGGCGAGAACCTCGTTCGTCACTTCCACAAGGAACCCCCAGGTGTAGACAGATCCTGGCAAACCTCGTTGGCGCTGCCTCTGTATTAATAAATTATTAATACGTTATCATTGATAAAAATAATTCTAAAACATCCAAACAAAATTCTAATGACAGTAATTTTTATGTCAATGTGGCTTATAAAAATGCTCACAAAGTAACTGACCAAATTAGTTAATCTATCTTTCAAGCAGGAGTCTTTCCCTCTCTCCTAAAAGTAGCAAAATTGCATCCAATGTATAAGAAAGATAACCCCAAATTTAGTAAGAAGTAACTATCGGCCTTGTCTCTTTATTTTGCCTGTATTGAGCAAAATTTTCGAAAAACCTTTTTTTTTAAGAATGCTACATTTTTTAAACAAAGCACGAACCAGCTATTAGAAGACCAATTGGTTTCAGAAAGAGAAAGTCGACAATTGAAGCTTTAGTGAATCTTATCGATATGGTTGTACAGGTAATTGAAGGCCATTAATCACACATTACATGCATTTCTTTTACCTTTTTTTAAAGCATTTGACTGTCTTGACCACAAAACACTGCTTTACATATTAGAATCCCACGGCATTCGATGAGTGCCACTTCCATGGATTAGTTCATTCCTAAACCATATAAACACAGGTCTTCAAAATTTTAAAACGTACTGCACTGAGCTATGGAGTTCCCTAGGGATCAATAATCAGTCCAACTCTTTTCCTAATATATTTTAATGAACAATGCATCATCGCTATCATGCATGGAAAGCTTATGTAGTACGCAGATGACACGACTCTGTTTTAGAGGAAGCACAAAACAAAATTTATTAATATAGGTTGTTAACCATAACAAACAGTTTCCACCATTTCAATAGACTAAATCTTTAAATAAACTCATTAAAATCAAATTTCCTAAACTTTTCAATGCGCTCTACAGACATTGAAAGACGTCTATCTATTATGGTTGCAGATACATTATTGGAGTAAGTCTATTCCTCAAACTTCCTTGGAATACACTTTGATCGAGGGTGGACAAGGAAAAAATCATACTGATCATGTTTTTACCAAATTATCCTTAGGAGTTTATGTCTTAAAGATGTTTGGCAAATATTGCCCGAATCAGGTACAGATTACGGCGTACTTACGGGCTTAATTTATCCACACCTTTCGTAATGGAATTGTTTTGTGAGCTTGTGCAAAGAACCATATTATGAGAGTTTTCAAATTACAAGAAAAGCAATCCGCATTATCGCTAATTTGAAATTCAGAGAGTCGTTACTATACGAAAAACCACGAGAAAGTGCAGTTGAGGGAGGAGCCTATTTTGCCCGTAACCTTGGAGCGGCCAACGAGAGCTGAGCGACGTTGCCAAACTTGTTCCCAGCTGTAACCACAAGCCGCGCGAGTCCAGCATTCTTAAAATACTTAACCGTTTACGCTCGAAAGAAATGTTAGAAGCTGTCTTGAATTAATTAACTACGTATTAACAAAATGTAATTTTACGGTCATTTAAAAAAAAGTACATCTCTATAGCTTATTTCCATGTTGAGTTAAATGGATTGAAATAAATTATTGTATTATATTACTCATATACGAAGATCGTAGGATTAAAATCTTTAGCCGAAATATAAATTAAAAAGAAAAAGAAAAATACCGCAAAAACGTTTAATTTCCCGTATTTAACAGTTAGATAATGCCATTATCATTTATATATAATAAGGCATTACATGTGTGCATAGTATAATCATGTTATGTTAAATGGATTTTCAATTTGGTAAGAAAGTTATCAAATACATTTGAAATATATGTTCTTTTCCATAAATATACTTATTCAGTACATAACGATGGGAATTGTTGCCGCAACGGTTTTGTTACGCACTTCGGTTCTCATAAATTTATAACCATTTGAAAGCATTTTTCCTACCTGACTATTAATAGTCTTGAATCTGTGTTATGTAAAATTGTTTTTTTATTACAAGTGGGTGATTTAAATATTTAAACTGGTCATAGTTGAAAAATCATACAGCACAAGTATTTTTATAATATGAATGCACTTTCTTATAAAATTCTAAAGTAACGGTTTTTCTATAACATCCAATGAAATTTGAACACAGTACATAATAGATGATTCAGACGAGTGAAAATGTGGAGGAAACGGGTGAAATGCCTGTAAACAAAAGCCGCAACCAGCCAGCAGTGGTGGTAATACCAGACGGATGAGTCATACTATTTCCAAGAAACAGCCCCTTCCTCCTTCCTGTCTCTGACCGTCAGTCAGTGCCTATTGTCGCTTCATCAGTGGCGGTTGAAAATACTGCATTCTCTTCAATTCCAGTACGCGTATATTATTTTGTGCTGAATTTTACTGTTGATGAACGTTTTCGTGTTTTTAAGTGTTGTTTATTGGTAGCTATTATAAGTGTAACCGATTATTTTCTGTGTAGTGTCAATTGTAATATACTTGTTATTGTGATTCCTTATTTGGACAAAATGGAGTGTGATGATGTTTTGTTCAAGTGCACAGCCATCCGGAAGTAAGAAAAGGTAGCGGAAAAACCCTACATAGTGGAGAACGACGTATTATTTACAACGTTTACAACTTTTTCAAAAAACTGTCGTTGACAAATTTCCGAGAAACTCTAAACTTTAAGCAAAAGTGGTAAACTGTGTGCTGAGGCCTGTGGTGTAAGTGAAAGAACCGTTAACAAAATAAGTAAAGAAGCTAAGCTGGCCGAAGAAGATGGACCTTCATCATCAGAAATTAAGTTTTCAACGCCAGGAAAACAAAGAAGTCGAAAATCAAAAATAACAGGCTTTGACGACTTTGAAAAAGATGTTTTGAGACGAACTGTCCTTTCGTACTACGACAGAGGGGAATTTCCCACATCAAAAAGAATCACGCAGGATCTCAAACAAAAACTTGATTACAACGGATCGGTAACTTCAACAAATAGATTATTAAGGCATGTTGGTTTCAGGTATAAGAAAACCAATGATGGTAGAAAGTTTTTATTGGAACGAAAATGATATTGTAGCGGCTCGTTTAAAATTTTTGAGAACTATGCAAGAGCTTAGAGAATTCTGGTGATAGTGAGGCCCATATATTACCTCGATGAAACATGGGTTAATGAAAAACCATACTCGAAAATACATATGGCAGGATACGAACTGAGTCTGGTGGGCTAAAGGTTCCTCTCGGCAAAGGCAGAAGATTAATAATTTGTCATGTCGGTTCGGCAAAAGATGGGTTTTTGCAAGAATGTAAGTGGGTTTTTCGGTCTAAGACATCATCCAGTTCGGACTATCACGATGAAATGAACGCTGAATCGTTTAGAAAATGGTTTAAAAAATTGCTATGCATTTTGGAAGAAGGCTCGATCATCGTTATGGATAATGCTCCATACCACTCAGTACTCGCCGAGAAAATTCCAAATTCATTCGTGGAGAAAGGAAGAGATTCAAAATTGGGCTGTCTCGAAAAAACATACAATACTGTATGAAAGAAACGAAACCAGAACTTATAATGAGGGTTCTCCCATATAAAACCCAACAAAAAACTTATGAACTCGACGTATTAGCCAATGAAATGGGACATACAGTTGTCAGGCTCCCTCCTTATCACTGCCAGTACAATCCCATTGAAATGGTATGGGCTCAAGTGAAGGGAGAGGTAGCACGTAATAATAAGACATTTAAAAATAACCGACGTTGAAGAAACTTGTTCATGATGCTCTGGACAAAGTGACTAAAGAAGACTGGCAATCAAGAGTTCAGCACGCAGAAGCCTTGCAGCAAGCTGATTTTGAAAAGGAATGTAATCCGCACAAGTGTTGTAGATCAAATAATTATAAACTTAGCAGACAATTCTGAAAACGAGTAGCAGTGAGGCAGAAAGTGAAAATGAAGAAGACTCCGAGGTTTTGGCTACGATGTTGCCGCCTGAGAGCGAATAAATAATATACAAGTGCAAAGGTAAGAATATTATTAAGTCAATCATGCTTTTTTAACGTATTTCATTTTAAAATAGTAGGCCTAAAAAATTATTTAGTGGAAAATTTGATTATATTCATAATTTAAAAATATAATTGTTCGATAATTTCAAAATTGATTATCTTGTTATATTGTTTTAATTATTTTTAATCAAGCAACACGTCATGCAGTGTCCAATATAAGCAACATGTATATTAATTTTGTGTGTGTTTAGTAATCGTTTAAAATCACTGAAAAGTTGTATGGAAATAAGCAAGTACTTTACTCTGACTAACTGACGGGACGATTTGTTTGTTTTAATCGATAGTTAGTTTGTTAATAACATTAATAAACTATACAAGTAATTTAAATATAATATAGCAAACTGTCAACGCATTTTAAATATTGTTTTTCAATTATACTGATAAGTTTTAAATGTTCAGTGTCAGTGTTAGTTGTGACAGCGCAGCGGTTTATCAGCCACAATGCGCCAGCCGTGCCGGGCGGCAGCGGCAGTTGTGTGGCAACGTCGCGCAGGCCAGTCCATTCTATTGGTCGCCGCCAACTGCACTCTCTGGCGGTTCCTTGTATAGACAGCGTTTAAAAATTTGCAACTGTTGACTTTGCCATGTATCTACATCTTAGAAAACAACCTTATATTGTTTGTCTAAATGTACCCTAACCAGAGGACGAGACATACATGAATATGAGGCAAGGGGCAGAGATAACTACGGCTCAGAGAATGCAAAAAACGGCGGTTTATGAACAACCGTCTTCATAAACCGGCTGAAGGCGGTTTCATAAACCGCCGTGGAGGTTTCATTCCACCTTTGCAGGCAGAAGTTTATTTTATAAACAGATTGCCAAACCCAATTAAAAATGCCTCAACGCCCAATGTGTTATATAAACTCGTATCAACCTCTGCCTCGCGCCGAACGATTTTGACAGTTTTGATGAGTTTCTGACATTCAAACTGGGAGACCACGCGATGAGGGAACCTACTCCAGCGCCAAAAGCGGGCGTAATAAACATGTAATGAATGGGGTTTGAAGTTTGGAAGTTTGAACGTGGCCATGATGTGGGATAAAATAAAATTAATTTTTAGTTATGGAAATTGACGTTTGTTATGCAATGTGTATTTTTAACTGCAAATAAACTATTTTATTTTATTAGATAGCATGTACGTGCGCAAAATGTACAATTTTATGAATCACGAGTCTTACTTAAATACATTAATGATAATCATATTTTCAAAATTTTTGGCCCTTAGCTATTTTAGAATAAAGTAGATTTTATGCTTTGCCTCAGTAATATTTAAAGAACATTATAATCAGTTACTCAGTGATATCTGGAAACTGATATGATATAATTTTAACATCTCCCTTTCGTTCAGTTTACTCGACACCACAATTGAGGTACGACTGTCAACATTATGTTCGTAGCCTTCGCTCTACTTACACTTCTCTGCGTGTCCACGGCAGTGCCAGGCCAGCGTTACATATGAAACGTCATTACCGAACTTACACTTCTCTGCGTGTCCACGGCTGGGCCGTCCAGCGTTACACATGACGTCACTACCGAACTTACACTTCTCTGCGTGTCCACGGCTGGGCCGTCCAGCGTTACACATGACGTCACTACCGAACTTACACTTCTCTGTGTGTCCACGGCTGGGCCGTCCAGCGTTATACATAACGTCACTACCGAACTTAAACGTAGGGATTGTTTTAATACGGTATTAAAATGATTGAAATTAGCTGTTTTTATAATAGCTTAAAATTAACAATGAAAATAAATATTAAAACTGTAGAAATTATATTTATTTTAACTGTTGTAGTCTCTCTTGTATTATAGGATTGCTCATGATAGTTGTTGGTAAATTTTGTGTTACGTAAATTAGGAAAAATTATTAATGCATAAACTTTTAGTTTCATTAATAATAAAACTTAAAATATATGTTCTAAATAAAGTTATGAAAACCCTCACTGTATCACTCTTTATTTTACATATAAGTATGTCAAAGACTGTTTTAAATTAACTATGTCTCTAATTTGCTGATAGAGTAAAGTTTGATCGCTCTAGTTTTAAATTAATTTCGCCATAGACTTCATCTATAACTTGAAATGGACAATATAATGAATATATATATATATATATATATATATATATATATATATATATATATTCATTATATTGTCCATTTCAAGTTATAGAAATAGACAATATATATAGTTATATTAAATATATATATATATTTAATAGGATATATAAGTCCTAATACATATGTATATATTCCAAACAAATTAACATATCGATGTACAATATTCATAATACTTATTAAAATAATGTTATTGATTTTTTAGGATACAAAAACTCCCCCTCCCATTTTAAAGGGTAGGTAGACTGGGGTTAACCTAAACTTTCCAAATTGCAACCTCTCTCTTGTGACATGTAATTGTAAATAGAGAACGCAACGAACATTAATTTTAATTCTCTATGACGTCCCTAGCAATAGTCATCAGCAAATACTCCATTACATTCATAGGGATACCCATAGGGTTTGCTCAGATATAGGTCACAGGTCGGTTTTTGCAATACCCAAAGTAGGTTCAACTGGAGGATATAAAAAACCCAGAAAAGAAACCTTGGGTATACTACATTATTGTTATATTTGATTTTTGACTAATGCTGTAGTATACTTTGTCTTAGGACAACCTGCATGGTTTTGAGTCAATGATTTGATGATTTATTTCAATATAATGTTAGATATAAAATAGAGGATTAATAATGTAATCAAGTAACTTACAACAAATGCAAATATTAAAAAAGGGAATGATTTTAATAACACGAAAATTAGAGACTATATATTACACTGCACCAGGGTTGTCCAACGGAATTCTGGATTTTCTAGACTGTGACTGAATTTAACCTGCTAAAGAACTACCAGGCCAAATATCACTAGTTTTTACGTGTATGAATACAATTAAAATTTCAAACTCGTAATATTAATCGTGGTTACAGAACATTTTATTATTTACAAACCTAAATTTACTATGTGTTTACACATAATTTATTATACAACATAAATAAATTATTTTTTACTCTAAACAATGAATAAAATATTTAAAAACTAAATGGTCTTTAGTTCGAAGCCTGGTTCAGTTTATTTGGTCTCAAAGTCTGTTTATTTGGTATATATGCTCCAATTCATAAAATTGATTTAAAGTATTCATCTTGACGATTCGTATTTAGATTTTATACATTATATTTTTATAGGCTGTTAACACTAACACGTATAAATGGATCTTTTTGAGGGTTTAGCACGATGACTGCGGTATACACCATTTAGCTCCAATTCACCTACCCCTTATTACAGCGCCTGGGATCTTACGCTGTTACAGATTTGACTTCCTAGGATCTGGAGTCATGACTAAGACGAAGGTGAATTGGAACTAAAGTTGATAATCTCATGGCTATCACAGCTACTTTATGTGTAGAATTCTCGGTTGCTCCAGCGTCTCTCGTTCTCCGTTGGAAACTTTCAATGCTCATGATTCGAACATAGTTCAAGATTTCAGGAGCAAGATAACACTTTACATAGAAAATGGTCAAATAGTGGTTTATGGAATATATATACATATATATATAGTTTTGAATACAGATATACAGTTTTGAAAATAATTTGATTATTTCGAAATGTTGTATAAATTTAGACTCTTTTGACCGAAGTAGCCCTCTTAACTACGGTCTGTAACAGCGTTAGATCGGAGACTCTGTAATAAAAGGATTGTGAATTGCAGCTTAAATCAACATTCACAAGTACTGTATGTTTAAACTCACATTGATTCTCATTTAGGAAAATTGATACTTAGCTATTTAGTGAATGTGATAGTTTAAAGTGGAAGGGGATGGTAAAACGGAAGTATATTACCTTATTTCAACGACTCAAAAAATCTTTATTTAAATGAAGTGTAGAAAGCACCTAGATAAATTTCTAACTTTAAGTGTTCTTGATACAATTATGATTCTCTTAAATTTAAGCGGTTAACAAACTATTTTGTAGTTTTTTATTATTCTTAAGATATTTTTTGGTTCTTTTTGTGTTGCGAGATCAACATGAAAAAACTAGTTCAACATAAATACGCAAAAGGAATAAAATTTAACTATTGTTTTTCTGCTTGGTTACAACAATTTCTACGTTTTTATAATATTGGAAAATCTGTAATACTTTACCTTTGAACAATAAAATCTTATAAGTGTACAGAATATCATTATACACAACCTCCCCTAGGAAAGAAATTAAGCGTTAGCATGATATTAGTGATCCATTGGAATTGTACTTTGACACAGCTCAAGGTGGAGTCCTAGGTCCTATTATGTTCCTTGTATACATCAATGACTTGTTAGAATTAGATATATATATATATATAATATATATATATATATATATATATATATATATATATATATATTCAAATGTGTTTGCTTATGCTGATAACACTGCACTAGTGTGGTCTGCTTACAATAAGCAATCACTACAGCTTCTAAGATTAGAAAAGATGGAATTAGGTCTCTCAATGAGCTGTCAACAAACCGACTTTTGATCAATTCTACTAAGTCTAAGTGTATAGTTTTTATGATTATCACCTCACTAACGATCACTCTTACATTGCTGTTCTATTTAGACATGTATACTATCTTAAACTTATGTAGTAGAAAGATAGAGAGAGAGTCCTCTAAAATCTATACTTATACTTTTGCTAATGTATATACTGCAGCAACCAGCCTTATCATATAGCCGCTTATAGATAGAAAGGCCGCAATTGTTAAGCTCTGTGTTGTACGTGCTAGCGGCGTGCGGCAATTCCCCGTAAGATCTCACAACTGGCAGCCTGTTATATGCTCGCGTTATACGGGTGTGTGCAGAAATACGTTTTGTCCAGTTTATATTCTGCAAACCCCCTGGTCCGTAAATTTGGTCAAAGGACGTAAGTCTACTTTACGATTTTTTTTCAGGTAGTTTTTAATTGTTAACGAAGATACTGAAATGACCATTATAAGTATCATAATATTACCTATAAAAAGTTGCATTATAAATATTGTTATTGATCGTTGAAAACAAAATAGGATGTTCGTAACAACCGATACCGGGTCCAGGGACGGCCTTTTACAATGCTAAACTCAAATGCGTCCAATCGCCGTAATACACGATACTCGTTTGTGTGGTAAACTAAGAAATGCGAAAAAATAATATATTTATAAGGAGGCTTCTTAAATAGATTGGAATAATAGGAAATTTTAATTTAAACAAACAATGCCATTATACCCAAGTGGGTTTGACACTAGAAATATTTAATTGGGATATAAGGTTACTTTGAATATAAACGCTTTAAGTAAATATTTAGGAAAAATATTGGCAGGAAATAAATAAACTAACGTGGGACGTTTCTAAACTATAATTGTAAAACATTTTGTTACAATTTGAAAATGGTAGTGACAGTATAAAAACAGCCTAGGCATTCTTTCCTATCATAAGTTGCTCAAAATCAATATTTTAGGTGCTTCGCGTGGCTTTTAAGTGAGTGTTTAAAATAATTACAAACACCTTAGATAGCCGTTTTAAAACTTTTTGTTATTTAAAAACCCCATATACGATTTGTGTAATAGATTAAGGGGGTTTTATCAAATTTTAATTATATTTGTTTAACATTTATAAATTAAACGGAGTCAAAAAATAAATGGAAAAAAACCGGAAAGTCTCTGAGGTCAAATAATGTTAGATTTAAGCTATAAAAAAGAGTAATGGTGGCGAAATGCCTGGACCAAAAATAAATTATCGTCAAATGCTCATAATAATGAAACGTTTTTGAGCGGGTTCATTCTAACTATCATTTGTTACAACTTGGAAGAATTCCCCTTTAATTACTACACCAGTAGGAGGGAACATGTATGTTGTGTAGAAAGTTTAATGTAAGTCTTGAGTATACATCTTTAGAAAGTGCAGGCGAATGGAAATAAACACTTGACGGAATTTTGATGGACTGATACCATAATGTTATAATCAATATATAGAATATATATATAATATATATATTTATATATATATATATATATATATATACTATATATATATATGTTTTGTGTGTGTTGTGTGTGTGTATATCAATATATACTTTATATATATATATATATATATATGTGTATATATATTATATATGTAAGTTTAATATTACTGGATTTAGCATACATTCACAAATGCTTTTGGAGATAAAATATTTTCAGTATTGACATAATTAACTGAACCTTTAATTGGTTTGAGAGGTTGTAAAGTTTCTATAGGTCAAAATAAACCTTTATTGTAATATTAAGTAGTTCGTTCTGATATATACGCACCACGTGTTTTGTTCAAAACAGTTCATTCCATGCCACTAGGGAGGTCAGAAATGAGGCAGGTTGTATTTACAAAGTTTAGCCGCGTTGCTTCTTCTAATCTGCTGATTTCTTGTCTACTTTTGTCTTATTAAATTTTTTCCCATCGGCTTTTTCTCATGAGGGCTTTGGACCTCCAAATGGCAGCACTTAGAAATGTTTTTTTTTTGTTTTTGTTTTTGTTTTTGTTTTTTTTTTATTTTTTGTATTTTATATTTATATTTAATTTTTATAGAATTCTTCCAATTTTTTATTCTTTTTTACATTAAATAAAACTTTTGGCTCCCTCTCCAAAGTTCAATGATGTTAACCTGTAAACAAACATAATGGTTTTTAAATTTATTCATAAATAATAAACTTATCGAACACATTTAAATCGTTCCTATGTATTTATATAATTTTAAGTAACTTTACTCCTACAATTATAGTCAGGACTTTGGACTAAAGTCTAGCGGTCGGAAAAGTATAAAGAGATTACAGAAAGCAAATTTAGTACAAAACAAATACAAGTATAATCTGATTAAATTTATCTTACATACCTAGATTAAAGTATTTAATGAATGATTTATTTCCCTTGAAAGGAAATACATAAATAAATAAATTAATATGCATATTAAACTAAAAAAAGAGAAATTGAGTGTAAAATAAGAGAGAGAAATAGTGAATGTGTACCGAATCAAACATTTCGTAAGGACACCTTAATCCGAGTGACCAGTACAAACTATAACCTTTAAAAATTTTGTAAAATATCTATATAGTAAAAAGCATCCAAATTAACATTAATTGCTTGCCCCCAGCGTCTAATTGTAATAATTTTAGTTAGGGAAACAAATCTAATTTCGAGTGTCTGAAAGTCACTTATTCAAAAGTTCTACAACCAAAGGCACTTAATTTAATGAATGAAATACATCGAACTGTATTGTTCGTAACTGTATGAATAACATTTAATGATATTAGTGTTGTCGTTACTGATTAGTGTATAACAACTAAACAGGACCTTATCGCTGAAGAAGAAAGTAACGATTATTTTTTATTTACAATTTATATCGTTCTAGTGCACTATCGAGATAGGAATATCTGCAGTTCTTACCGTTGTGCCTAGCAGGAACATTCTGAAAGCTTGACGCTTCCCGGCAGTCCTTGACAGTTTTCCTGGGAACCTTTTCTTTCTTGGGGGTTTGATGTTTCCTCCTGTACAGTGTGCGGACTGGCATTTTCTAGAACACATACATTTTATATTCTAACTAGATATAAACATCAACTATCTAAAACAAAACACTCTTGACTCAGTATTTAGCAAAAAGAAACTATCAAACTATAAATAATTTGAACATCTTATATTTATTACTTATGTATCATATTATAAATTAAAAAGCAACCACGTTTTTAAAGGCTAATAATATTGCGTTTTTCCCAAATTACAATTCTAAATGTGAATAGCGTTCATGCCACTGCACGATCTTATCCAAATAGTTTATTGCAATAGGAGTTTTTCAGTATTGTGGTAATTAAAAAACGTAACTTACTAAAATATTATTTTATACTGCCTTAAATTACATTATTTATACATTTTGTTTGTATATCGCTTCCTACTTTACATTGAACACAAAATTTTATCTTTATTATTTGTGCCAAACCGTAGTTAACTGTTTAACTTCCATGTTGAATTACTGGGCTTTTCTTTGAATGTAATTAGAAGTGAAATGGCTTGAATTTTGTATAAATGGTCTAGACTGGAAAGGTAATTGCTGGGTTTATAGTATTTTGCAAAAAGGTTAAAATAATATAAATACATGATTATTTGTAATGCGTTCCATGGTTCAGGTTTATTAACCTCAATTTATATTCCTCATTCACCGTATACAATACACAGTTAATTAACTGTATCTCGTAAATTCCAATTGTAGATATTGTATTTCAATACGTACGTCCTACAACACATACCTTCA
>NW_025784866.1:0-22520 GCF_021130785.1 Homalodisca vitripennis
CCCCAAGCCTAAATGTTTGAACAGGCTGCATGCATAATTCCGCCCTTATAATTATTGAATATTATGAAATATGATGCATTTCAAACCATGGAATTTGGCTGAGCGTCAGTACTCAGTGAGCTAACACCAAAACCTTGCTTGTTTGTCGCAGAATGTAAAAATTTCTTGTCCATTTGATTTACTGTCGTTCCATCCGTCATTAAATAATGAAAAGAACCATAGGCTTGAAATTTTGCACTAAGCCTCACCGAAGTCTGTTACGCATGACGTGGCGTAGTTTATTCCTATCTTGTAATAACTACTATAAAGGTATTTCACTGGAATTTAATGGATTTTAGTTTCTAGTTCTGTAAATACATTTTACGAATGTTTACATCGCGAAATTACAATATATAGAGACAGCATAGTAAAAACGAACATTTCCTCTCTCAGTAAAATACTGATTTAGCGCTCTCCAGACTAAAAGGGAAGTTCTTGAAACCTCACAGTTGCACATGTCTTTTACGTCTCCACATACATTTTATGTAAAATCAGAATCCTTTTAAAAATTAGTGTTCATTGATGTTTATCGTTATCTTTCTTGAACCCATTATTACTTAACAAGTATTATAAGTATTGAATTTTAATCACAATAAATCTGGTGTTTTTAGAAAAAAGATACGTCTTGAACAAATACGACCATTTAAAGTAAAATTAATTTTAAATCCGAACAATCTAATAGTATTACGATTTTTTTTACAAAAATGTTTGGCTTTTTATTTATAAATAACAAACGCTACATTTATCAATCTGTAAAATATGTTTAAAATCTTGCAAGGTCTTCTAAACAAAGATTTTTTAGAATACGTGTTTAATTACAAAACACACACACACACACACACACACACACACACAATATATATATATATATACTATTTCACTTATTGAAATGAAAAAACAAAGATTATAAGGCTGTATATATATTTCGTGGGATTTAATACCCACATCTTCAGGAAGCATAATATAAATGAATAAAACAAGAAACACAACAAATAAAACAAAAAATGTAAATACGCAAATAAAACATTCAAAAACCCAGCTGATATATCATTAATGGCACAGATGGAAATTTTGAAAAGGTAAAATTAAAATTATCTTAAATTTAGACCATTTGGGTATTTTGATTTTAAAAGTAATTGATGTGCTTGTTCCAGATTTTTTAATTTTAATCTATTTAAATTCTCTTCAGGACAAGGAAGACCTTATTAATTCCTTTAATGTTATAACATTCTTCAATTTTGTCTTTTTGGTGCTCAGCAGCATGTTTGGCCAATGACTTCTCCTTGTCTTTATGGAAAATATCAAATCTGTGACCCTGTTATTCTGACTCTAAGGTGGTTAGATGTTTTTCAAATGCACTGTTTGTTACAAAATTTACAATTAATTTGGTAAATTAACGTTCTTAGAGTCACAGTTTACTTTGCCAATGATAGGGATAAGTTAAACCTGTTACGTTACTTTTGAATTCCTAGATGTTTTTCATAATTTTGCAAGAACCGCAACGTTGGTTTGTTGCACGGTTCACATCCATTAGTAACGGTTGGTGTAATTTAGGTAGTTTAGGGTGGACAAGTTTGTTTTTCAAATTTGGAGGTTTTCGAAATATTGCTCTAGGTGCTTTAGCCATAAAAGTTTGGGTATCTGGAGAGGAAAGTAGGATATTATGGGCAATTTTTATAATACTGTTAATTTTGTGTAGTCCAGGAAAAAAACTGTGTAATAAACTTTGGTTGTGTTTTATAATTGAAAGCTTTCTGGATGTTTTGGTTTGTTAATTTGATTTTTTTTAAATTTTGTCTGGGTAATTTAAATGTTTAAAAGGGTTGCTTAATTTTTTCAATGTAATTTAGGAAGTCTATATCATTTGCTGCATAGCTTCCATATATATAGAAGATACCTAAAAATAGAGATACCTAGATTTAACTGATTTATGATGATACATGATATAGCGGGGATACCAAGGGATTTTTCAAATAATTTTGATGACGTAATAACATTAAGATTTAAGAAACAAATATGGTTGTTTTTACATAAATCTACAGAACTTTGACACCAGTAACGTTGAAATTACTTCACCGTAGTTTTCAATTAAATAAATATGTTTTACTAGGATTAAATTAACAATGATTCGCAATATCTTAGGGTTATGAACGTGATTGTTTAGTTTCACTAACTATACTTTAATAGCTAACCTCTGAATGTGCGTATTGATATGGAAATCTCGTAACACGAACCTTTGGGCACTCATAAGCTATAAAAAACCAACAGATTAACCCGGCCGAACGGTTTTTCTCCATATAACTCAATAGTAACATAAGGAACATTTTCTTCAGTCATCTTTAAAGTTACATTGTTATAATTTTACCATAGTTTCTATGCTTACTTACACACCTTTTAACATGGGCTTTTTATTAATTTCAATTTGAAGTGGAATTATAAATTTTTTTTTGTATATTTTCAAAATAAAATTCCATTTTTTTACATTTAAGCTATAACAACTAAAAATATATTGGTCATATTGAAAATTCCCTGTGTCTAAATGTGTATTGGGACCTAATAAAACAAGTTCTGAAAGTTTCATTAAGGATATCTCAAGTAGATCCTGAGAAAATGTTCCTTATATGTAAAAAATTGCAAGTTTCGGTAAATCGGAAAAAAAAACTAATAATAAACTTACATTTGTGATGTTTAAGACTTACTTTCTAAAACATTCCAGCTTCATATTGCTTGCTTATCTTCATACTGGTCTTCTAATTTCTTAGTCTGCAACCTCTTCATCCTCCTAGCTTTCCTTTCATAGTCGGTTATAGCTTTATCAGCCGCATAAACTCTCGCCGCATCCAAGGCCTTCATCGTTCGAGATCATTATGACAACCAGGTCTTATCTTCATACAGTCCCAAAACTTGACACTTTGTTTACTATGTCCTAGGTTGAATGAGGCTATGGCATCATAAACCCCAAGTTCCAATGTGTCAATACCTACAAAACCTTTTTTTGGAAATACGGCTCCAGATCACGTTGTTTAGGCTCTCGTTTACGTTCTGTGCGTATTTCCGTGTGAGTACAACACTTTTTTAACAAATTCTCATCTGAGAGATCTCTAAAAATTGGTTTGTAATTTCTGTCATAATTGCAGATGGTAAGCTATTTGTATGATCATATTTTTCATTTGTAATGAGGGATCTATTATATTTGCACCAGGTTGTCTCTTCTTTTGGACATAGCCCATGCTGAGGCGTCTCATTAGTTGATAGTTTATGGAAAAAAATTGCCCATATGGCTTTCTTCATCTCTGTGACAGATGATACATTCTTTCTAATGGCCTGGCCAATAATAGGATTGTAACACATCAATAACTGAGTCTGTTAGTCTATTTTTACCACCAATTGGTTTTCCGTCTGATAATTTTTGTTTGCCCAGTTTTACTTTTCAGTTTTCGCAGTCTGGACCCTATCCGCTTTTGAATGTGGCCTACACATTCAAGTTTGGTAATCTCTATACCATTGTAATGGGTCTAATCTAACCACTGAACCAAAAGCTGCACTATCTCCATCGCCAAGAAATTTAGTGTATTGTATATTGTATTTTTCTTTGGAGCGGCCAAAAAGAGTTTGTACTCCTGCGACTTCCATTCCCCCACTGCTTCCACTGTAGTTAGCCTTACAGTTGACGTTGTGGCTGTTTTTATCTAAGCACAAGCAATGTTTTGACAAAATCGCAAACGTCTAACACCTTACCCGTGTCAACAGTCAACAGAAGTGCAAAGTGACAACGCCATTGAGTGACTGATGACCTCTCTTTCTGCCACGTTCCATCAAATGCTGCGGTCAAATCGCGATTTTCATTTTCCAATTCTGCACTATGTTTTCCTCTACAGCTTCTGCTACAGCTAACTTCATGCTTTTTTCAGCTATTTCTTTCACTGCAGTTTTTGTAGATTTTTATAGTTTTACTATTTTTTTACTGAAGGATTGGGGTAAGTTCATGACCCCACATAGCATACGCGCAGATGCAGGCCCTTTACCAATAGAGCGTAGGCCATAGGCTAACCTCAAGTTTATTTCAAATATGCCTGCATCTTGTTCCCCAGCAAAAATCAACAGTACACTTATTTGAATTATAAAAAAAAGCTTCGTTACTCACATCTGTTACACATAAGTGACATTTTTAGAAGCGAGGCCAAATTGTCTACCAACTTTCCGTATTCTCATAGATCCTTGAGTACAATGTTTACACACAATGTATTTTCCAATAATGCTTTTTACTTGAAGATAGCAATGATAGATCTACTTCTTCATTTCCATAATCAGAAAACTGTCTTCAAATATAGTAAAATTCAGAGTCTGACAGTTTCTTTTTTGATGCACTAACCTTAGGGACTAGGCCTAGAACTACAACTTGGGGTTTCACTTACTTTTTGCTTTTTACCATTCTGAACATCATTACTGTCACTAGCTGAATCAACTGCCTTTCGTTTACCAACAGGCCCTCTCTTTTTAAATACTTTATTAGAAAAAACCTCGGCATTTTCAATACAAAACACTATTTACTAATCACAAATTTCACTTCACAAAACTCAAGCAAACATAACCAACAACACTAAACAGTAACATAAACAAAACACAAGTCACAATAAAATACATTTAGCAGAATGCAGCATCTGTAAAAGCTGCCACAGCCATTACAATAATAAGCTTCAGATCACAATAGGTGTACTATTAACAAAGACAATAAGTTTACAATAACAAACTTCAAGCAGTAGCCTGCGAGTCAAAGGAAAATATATACTAAAAGTTGCTTGTCGAGAATTTTTTTAAAAATTGTCATAAATAAACTAATAGAGGTATCATATAACATGTATATATTTTTTAAAATCAGAATTAACTGAAGATTAATAAAATAATATTATATAAAAAAAACCGATTTTTTGATGATATTTTTTTTGGGGACACTTGTCCCCTTAACCTACCAAATTACATGTAACAAACATATGTGATTAAAATGTTATCAATTTGTATTGTCCCACTCCTATTCAGTTATTTATATTTTGACATTGAGATTTAGGGCTACAAAAACTCAAATATTTGTTAAACAACCAATCTGAAATTATTCATATAGTAATTCTCATAATCTATAAATACAATAATAAGTTGAATTGATCACATTTTCTCAGCCGTTTGAGAAATTTAAAAAACTTTAATATTTTCTACTTCCTTTTCAAGTTTGTAACGAAAATCAGAGCGTGTTGAGGCCAGTCTCGGGCCACAAATATCTGTTGAATTGTAAAAAATTCCGATATGAAAAATAGCCTTTTTTTGAATACTACCCTGTTTGTTAATTTATATTATTATTTTTTTTATAAAAGAAATATTGTGGTATTATAAGACGTGATATTATACATTGTCTCAAGTTTTTCATATTACAGATCCAATTTTGATAAATCTAATGATTTTCATATTAACATTATTTATTTAAAATACATTTTTTAGTAACACAGCATTTACAATTTGTATTTTTTACAGTACTATGACTGGTGTGCTCTCCCAATAGGGGAGATCTTGTTAAAGTGCAACATATAAAATATAATAAATGAGGACGATAACATAAATTTTGGTACAAGTCATCGTCATATGGCCTAATGTTATAGTGTTATCCATTTATAAGGGCAATGTTAAACAGTCATACAGAAATTATATTTTATTTTATTTAAACGTACAATAATAGTTGTTTCAATTTAGAGATTCTATTGAGAATTCTAAATGTATTTAATTTGACGCCCTATTATTCCTATAAAAAATACGAGGTTCAACTTTGTTTCTTAGTATAGCTAAAATAAAGATGGCCGCCAGTTATAGCCAGTTTATTATTGACAATTTCACAAAGGTCTTTAGTAAATAATTTTCTAAGCACTCCACACTACCTCCACAGGCTAGCTCGTATACAGAAATTTATTGTTAAACTCGTAGAGCCAAGTCGTCTTTTCTGACCATTCGTAAATATAGAGCTGTAAAGAACGCCTGTCAGACACGCACTGGTTTCGTGTTTCCAAAGCATCTGCATTGCGTCTTGTAGTTTAACTTTGATGTATCTAGATATAATATACTGTCAGAAACTGCCATGGTAATGTGTGTGGAGTATTGCTGTCCCAGATCTATCTGCGTTGATATCCCATCTAGTGAAAAGTAAAGAATAATGAAAAAACTGTGCTTTAAATTTGCCACACAGTATAAATCTTGTTATAACTGCATTTTTCTATATTCTCTGGTATTAATTTGTCGCAATTTACGTCAGCGGAATTTTACGTCCGTAGCAGAACTTTTAAAGCAAACATTTTTCATGGTTCGCCTATTGAGTAAACCTTATCCTTTATTGTGACTATCTATGTATAATGCTGGTAACCATACCATACATATGCTTTACATTCAGGCAAACCTATATCATACAATACACGTTTTCACATAAAAATATATTGAAAAGATTTTTATGGAATTTATGTGTATTTGTAGATCTAATTATGTTAAGTTTTGAACCGATATAAATGGATATTAAATCTGTAACAATTTGCTTTTTGAAGATGGTATCGCAAAATATACTTACAAAAATCGTAAAATCTAGCTTCTACAACCTATTTACATGAATGACTGACATAAAACATTTATGAATAAATGAATATGTATGCATATATGAAATATAAATTAAGCTTTAAAAATTATATGTGTGTAAGTGAACCACCTGAAGGGCAATTATCTGTCAAACTCACGGGCGTAGGTGAGTGTACGAAAAAAACGACCAACCTTTAATTTTTAATAATACCTACTCCATAATTTTATTATATTATTAAGATTATTGAAATACTCAGATAACATTTTTACTTTATACCATCAAAGAAATAAAAGAATGTTACTAAACATTTTACACTCAGCTAAAAACACAGCTGCTTTACATTTTTTTAGCCTATTAAAACATATTTTAGTTTATCCTCAGTAATACCATAATTAAGCATACATATTAATTAAGTCAAAGGAAGACATGAGTATCTCTGAACTTAAGCTGACAATAAAACTCCGATTGGGAGAAGGATGAACATAAGATTTTAAATTTAACAGTTGGCAGAGACCTCAATACCAGTCAGAATTGGCGTTGTGGAACACAATACTTCGACTATTATTCCTCATATTTCAATTGAGAGAAACTGCTCCAAGGGAGATATTTCTTCGTAACCGGAAAATATCGTAATAAGCCCTGGCAGGGATAAAGGTAAAACGCATCTAAATAATAAAACGTTTTTTTAATTTAAGAGTTGACAGAGACCTCAATATTAGTCGGAACTGAGTTACGGAAACCACAGTACACAGTAACTCCTCTCTTTAAACTTTTTTAGTTGTATTTTAGTTTAGTTAAATTATGTATGGTAATTTGAGATAAGGCTTATAAAAAGTATTTTCTGAAAAAGTTAAAGTATTATGCATTGTAGGGTAATGAAATCAAGTAGACATGCCTTTACTTAAATCCATGAAGAAATTAAATTGTCAGTGCCACCTATAAGGAATCGAAAACTAATAATATATTTTAAAATAATATTAATTTGTATGAGGGGTTTTAAGAAAATAAAGCCTTAATATAAGAATATCACAGACGCGTTTATTTTCTCGTGTGAATCATTTCCATATGGAATTTTCAACGTAGGACAAGAAGCCTAGAAACCTCCCAGTATACACGGCCTTAAAGAGACTTTTACGCTACTGTAGCGGACGAGACGGGACTTGGGAATTAGATAATCAGAACACTAGTTGGCCGCAAAAATCTGATTTTAATTTAACCTTTCACATTAATAATTATTACAATACTATTACACATTCCCTAAACTGTACTTTTAAAACTATATTAATAATTTCATCAGCGAAACAGTAGGTTAAAAAAATTTAGATTTTAGAGGGAAGGGCAAACACGGAGCGAACGCGTTACGTGCGGAGTACCGGCGGATCAACTCACCCCACGCACGTACTTTTTCGCTACAAATTTTTTGTTAAAATGGCGGGACTAGACTCCGTACGGTGCTGCTCCCAAACGATTTACTTGGGCGTAACAGAGTCTAGAAACGACACACAACTTGGCCAGACACAAGGCTGGAGTCAGCAGAATCAGCAAATTCCTCAGCCAGGCTGCAGCTAAAGCTGCCACGGGTGTATCGGGCTACTTCCGCTTAACAACTCAGTTGAGATCAACTAGAATATTCCGAGCAACTATTACTTGGACTTATATCTTACTAAATAAATATATAATAATCACTGTTCCTTATTTCCTTTTAATAATTTAGGTGACGGTAGATATTTTGTAAGTAATAGTACTTACATTTTACTGTTAGGAACAATGAAGAATCGTTGGTTGGTAATACTACAATATAAATACTGTAGTACTTCACTGGTCAATAATAATATTGACCTCACAGTGTCAAATGGTCAGGGGCTTTCTTAATGGGCCGTCACACACACCCTCACCCTTAGTACCATGCTGTCCTCAGCATGAGGTAACATAAAACGGTAAGTCCAATGTTCTACAGGTGTCCCTTGTTTTTTTGTTTTTTGTTTTTTTTTAATTGATTCAGGAATTTGTTTCAGCTAATCTCAAACTCCACTGGTATTTAGATATTGAAAATAGATACAAAAAGAAAAAAAATGTTTTGGATGTCCTTTATCTGGACTCTCTTTCGAAGTTAAATTTGTTACTAACATAACTTGCTAAAAATCGATGGAAAACTTGCAAACATACGTCGCTCGGGTGTATCCTCTCCCTTCACAGAAAGTCATAATAAAACTAATGCTTCATTAATTCAAAATGAAATAAACTTCACAAATTCAAGGTTGACTAACATTACTCAGCCAATAACAAATTTCGTTTCAGGAAAACGAAATAAAATTTAACATAAATAATTAAAGTAACATGGTTGTTGAATAGTGACATCTATAATTAATACGCTCACAACAAGAAAGACACTCTAACACTAGGCAACCAAAACATGTTTTAAACAACAAACCCTTAGTGACACAACAACTATTTGCGGGATTATGGAGAAGGAGGAGATTGTTAATTTTAGTTTCCTACCCCTTTTTTTTCTTTTTTTTTTCCACCACAGTGGATTGTTAAGGTCCAATTATTACAAAAAAAAGGTATTTAAGTGTGTCGATTAGGAAATTTTAACCGCTACTTGCCCAGTATAGGTGAAGCCGCATGGGCTTTCACTCGGGGCCGCCGTAGGTCAGTCACCCCTTTAAAATTGAAACAGTTGTTAAGTCACAAGGTCTTACTACTAAAACGAGAATACATTTTAAGTTAAAAAATAACCAATATACAAATTGACATATACACTGCCATTAATTAGCCAAAACGAGGCAACTAAAATCCTTACAACAGAACCTAAAGTCGTTGGCATTGCCATACACCTAGTAGTGCCAAAACAGTGTTCACTTGATATTTTTCTTAATCTAGCATTTTGAAAACTAAATTTAGAGGCATGCATACGATTAACATAGCAACACATTTAAAACAGCAAGTACTATTTAGTTCACTTGAACAGCAAAAATTCACGAATTACAACCTATAGTTTCCTTAAAACAATCATCTATATACTATTGGCGTTTGAGTATTATTCGTGAGCTAGTTTAAAATAATATATTAAAAGTGCTTGCGCAACATTTTGGTAGGGCTGGCAACGGAGTACAGCAGTTGTCTTGCTGATGGGGGCCCGGGAGGGAGATCCCACAGCAAGGGCATTTACCACAGTCTTAATTGCTGTGTGCTCATCATGTATTAATAATTTAATAATTTATTTATTTTCTTTAGGCATCCACAGTCCAGTATTGGGAAAGCGATGGGAATGGGTATAAGGGGAAGGGGGGTGCCGGCTTTACCTTTCTGTGGACACCAGATATCACTCATTGGATATTGATCATAATATTAATTTATGAAAAATTCTCCCTTACCAGCCTCCAACGAAACCCTACGACTACTCGTTACACATTAATAATACAACGTTAAATTTTTACAATGTTACAAATTTATACTATGACGAAACATGGCAAAATCTTGTTACTTACTAACTAAACCCCTGTAAATGGTCCCAATATTAGAAAAATTCGATTTTCCTGTTCAAGGCCTATGATAAGTGCACCATGGGTCGACCCTTGTAAGTTCACACGGAGACACATCAATCTCGAAACACTGTCGAAAGTTCCTCATTCAGGTTGAGCTCAACACAATATTAGAATTCACTTACGTTCGTAGGATCCTCATACGTCTGACACATACGTAACGGCTAGTACACACCAAGCTTGGATTTCGGTTTATGCGATAATACCAGATCCTCCTGGCACACACTCTCGTTCTGGTTGGTTACTCTCTCTAACGGTCTGCTCATCTGGGACAATCGACTTCCCAAGGTCTCTGAGTTCCGCATCGGTCCGGGTAGCTTCGGGGTGTCGTCGGTTACCTCTCAGGCTGGCACGGAGCAGATTGGCAACTCGTACTCGATATCTCAAACAGATAAAAACAACAATTAATAACACAGTAATCGTAGATCCACTCAATATGACCTGCTTAACTATACGATGCTTAAAACGATTGACTCTGAGGTGCTGGAAAGTACTCTCTAAAGAATACTCCTTTACGCTTAGAGTGCCAAGTTGGTCATCCAATGCTTGGAGGACCTTCAAAGTATCATTCACGTCCTGATTCAACAGTTCGGTTTCTTCTTTACTATATATCCCATCTATTTCAGGAAAAGTTATCTTTCCAAAATCGCTCGAGTGCCAGGAGCTGCCGAAGTATCGGGCAGGCATCCTGTACCCGTCTGCAATCAGGTCACATCGATCCCGATTCGGAATTTCACCCACCCACTTTCAGAATGGTTGTACTAACGTTTAGACCAGCATCCCGTCTAAAGCAATTCAATACTACTTTGGCTTCACCCGAGGTAGTATAGATCCATCGGGTTGGAGTTCTAATTAGGATTGGGGATTTCAGGCCGGATATCAACTTTCTAGTGCACAACGTAATTTTCTCTTTCAGCAAAAGTTCCATTGGACAATTTGGTCGTTGGTGTACATTAAATAATACTTCCGACAGAGGACACACTGTTAAAGGGCCGAAACTACACTCACTTCGGTAATGGTCAGATGAAATAAACGGTATAGGTTTGTCTGTCCTTGCTAACTATTAATTTTTGGTCGTCTACTTCCCACTTCACCCATCTTTTTAGAGAAGGGTCAAAAACAGGATAAGTTATTACATTGAAAACTTCATACACTTGGTTATCATTTTTCAAGGGGAGCTTAATAAGTACTCTAAGCTGTGTTTCCGTAGCATACGATTTGATTATTGCAAATTTATAGAAGCTATGGAGGTTTTCTAACTTAACGTCTAAGAATAATTTTGCAGGTGGTGGTATAACCTGTTTTACAGATTTCAGGACCTCTAGGAACTGATGAGGGGGGTATAATAGGTTGCTAGTCATCCTATTAGCAGCCAAGTCCTCTACAGCTTGGTGAAGTTGATTCATTCTTTGTACAGCAAGGTTAATGGCATCTTTAATTTCTGACAAGGCACAACTTAATTTTAAGTATTGGAAAAGAGTATTAAACAAACTTGAGAAAACGGATTCTGTTCTGGAGTTTTGAGCCATGTTGTCATGCATCACTTGGTGATACGCTTTCAAGATGTAAATCATTTTATTTATTACCCTCGAATGGTTTAAAATTTCTGAGTGCATGTTATCTAAGACAGTTAATTGATCTGTCGTGTCGTGATACATTTCGTCATTCCTTATATTGGCCTCATCTATCTTACTATTCATAAACTTCCAAATCGCTATCGATTACAGTTCCAAACAAGAATTTTAGTACATGACCACCGGCATCAAACAGACCGCGCTTCTTTTGGGTACGCGGCAGCAGAGTGACCAAGTCACTCGTTTTGCCAACGTAGTCGGTCACCATCTTTTGTAGTCCATAATATTCGTATCTGAAACTGGTTTCAAGGTCATGCACTATGGTATGTAAGCTGTTGTTTTGCGAGAGAAGATTTTGGAAAAAACTCATCATACTGACCTCTTACCTTTACCAAGATTATACTTAGATTTCTGTTTTCCTCTTCCACTCCTGTCAGGTTGTACTGGAGCACCACAGTCCAGTAGCTGTCCTGTAAGTAAAACGTCCCCTTCTTTCTCGAATATGACACCCTGGTGGAAGCAGAGGACACCTTCCAGGATCAACAAAACGCCTTAAAAGGCCTACAACAGAACATCTATGATTTCATGTGACACGATCAAATTCGATATCCACCTTTTCCCAGGCTATGTAGCGAGCACTACTCCCCAACTATTCCAAAGCTCTTCAAAAGTCTAAACAAAGTCACCCCATCTCGCGGGTTCTTTCTTACTCCGTTTTGGGCGTCCGATACTTGCAGGCCCGGCTACTGCTACCGGGGCTTGGGTTTCATCGTCACCCTTTACATCTCCGTTTAAGTTCTGCAGACCACTATCATCTACCTCTTCATCACTGGAACTATTCTCGTTTTGCTTTTCTTTCTGCGCGGTCGAAGGACGCGGACGTTCCTTATAAGGTTTGATACGGTTCACGTGCACGACGACCTCTCGCTTTCGTATTCGAAGAAACAACATTTAGAGGTGATACCACTCTAACTATGGGATATGGTCCTTTCCATAGTTTTGATAATTTCTTTACACGATGCCGTCCTATACTGGGTACATGCAATAATACAAACTGCCCTTCGCGGGAATTCGGTTGATTTAGCTTTCTTATCATACTGACTTTCATTACGGCCTCGGGCTCTGGCTTTAAGCACTGCAGTTTCCTTGTAAGCTTCCTGTAGTTTCTCCCGGAGAGTGCTTCGATATGATTGTCATATATATCTGTCTCATCCGTAATCTTCAGATCCGCTTCCATAGGAACCTCCATTTTCCGACCAAAGATTAACTCATACGGAGAATACCCAGTACTCTCATGAGATTGGGAGTTATAGGCCATGGTGACATAAGGCAAGTATTCATCCCAATTGGTCTGGTTCCGGTTAACAAAATGACTCAACATTCTCATCACAGTGGAATGGACCCGCTCCAGTCTGCCATTACTCTGAGGATGAAAACCAGTAGTTTGGATTTTTCGAACGTGCAGAAATTTGCATAAGTCTTTAATTAAGCCGGATGTAAAGTTAGCTCCTTGATCGGTAACTAAGGCCTTTGGCACGCCAAACTTGGTTATCACCCTCTGCACTAGTGCTCGAGCAACACTTTCGGTGGTCTGATCTGGCAGTGGAACAAACTCACAGTATCTGGAAAAGTGATCCATAACACTGAGAATATAAACGTTGCGGGATTCGCTAATGGGCAGAGGACCAACTATATCTGCCGCTATCACTTCGAAGGGCTCCTGGGGTTCGTTGAAGACGTCACCCAGGGGCGCTTTCGCTTTACCGTAATTCGTTCGTTGGTTACAGCTACGACATGTCCTGACGTAATTCATAACGTTCTTTTCCATACCTCTCCACCAGAACTTCTGTTTCACCCGGTCTAGTGTTTTTGCCACTGCGGCGTGTCCAGCTGTGGGCAAATCATGATTGATTCCTAATTATCTCCTGGACTAAGGAAGTTGGTACTACAATTTTCTTTTCACCCGAGCTCAAACGGTACAGGACCTTCTCCGGGCTCATCCGGAAGTTCTTGGCTTGTCTCAATCCCTGAACTACGGGATCTTCGCGTTGACGTGTTCTAATTAACTCAAGGTCAACGACAGGGAGCACTTCCTGTTTAACCGCTCGCACTGCGCGACTTAGCCCATCCGCGTTAGTGTGTTTTTTTCCGGCTTTATGTTCTACCGTGAAATCAAACTCAGCTAGTCGCAACGACCATCTCATCAGCCTACTGCTAGGGTCCTTCAGCGACATCATCCACTTTAGAGCGGAGTGATCGGTGATTACTTTGAAAGGGACGCCCCAACAAGTAGTCATCTGAAATATTTTGTACTCCAGACTAGACTAAGTAATTCGCGACTCGGTTTGTCGAGTAGTTCTTCTCGGCTGGGAATAATGTTCTAGAACAGTACGCTACGGGGTGTTCCCGGCCATCTATCTCCTGTGAGAGGACTGCTCCTAAGGCAACAGTACTCGCGTCTGTCGCTAATATGAACGGCTTGGTAAAGTCAGGGTATATCAACACAGGGGCAGATATTAGTTTTGTCTTTAAGAGATCAAAAGCCTCCTGACATTCTGGTGTCCACACAAATTCGCTATCCTGTTTGGTCAACTCGAATATAGTGGACGTCCCAATGGTGGCAAAAACCGTCAATGAAACGCCGATAATAGCCAGCCAAACCTAGGAAAGAGCGCACGTCCTTCACCGTAGTGGGCACAGGGAAGTCCCTTACAGCCGATACCTTTCCAGGATCGGGTTCAACACCTTTCTTAGTGATTACATGACCAAGATAGCTGACTTCATTGACCACAAAATTACATTTACTAAGTTGTACTGTCAGGTTCACATTTTGTAATTTCGATAGCACTTCACGAAGGGCTTCCAGGTGTGAAGGCAAGTCCCTGGAAAACAAAATTATGTCATCCAAGTAGACAAGGCATTTCTCACCTTTCAAGCCCATTAACACTGAGTCCATTAGTCTTTGGAAAGTGGCCGGAGCCGTGTTTAGTCCAAATGGCATACGCTGATACTCATAATGTCCGCCGGGGACATTGAATGCTGTTTTTGGTCGGCTATCTTCGTCAACTCGAATCTGGTGATACCCAGACCGGAGATCTAACGTCGTGAACATCTGGCACCCGCCAAGTGAGTCCAGTGTTTCTGTGATGTTCGGGAGGGGGTACACGTCAGGGGTGGTCACCGCATTAAGTCCTCTGTAGTCGACACAAAAACCTTAATTTAGGGGTACCGTCGGGAGATTTCTTAGGCAACAAGTACTACAGGCGATGCCCACTCGCTCTGACTAGGAACAATGATACCTTTGTTTAGTTGATCTTTAACTAATTCGTCAAGTGTGGCCTTCTGATGGTATGGTACGCGATACGCTTTTTTATAAATAGGGGCTGCATTCCCGGTTCGTATGACATGTGTCACTGCCGAAGTACAACCCAGGGGTTGGTCTTCACTGTGAGCAAGAACATTTTTGAATTCCATGAGAGTGGACTTCACAAGGTCTCGCTCGTGACTTGGCAGATGCCTAAGCTTCTCGTCCAAGCACGCCTCTAAGTCGGATTCGTCAGAACGACTCACCATGCCTACTCTTGCCTGTGGCCTTTTGTAGCTATGAAGTGCTATGTCGCGCACAACAGTGGCCAATTTCACTTTACCCTGTTTGGTTCAGATGCAACCCGTGCTTTGTGTACATGTTATGGCTCAATTTTCCTTTGAGGTCTAGAAATTCAATCCTACCCTGTTGAATTTTATCTCTATTTTTAGCTAAATTTTGAATGATGGATTTAAGAATTCCGTTGGCATCTCCAAGTTCGGATTTGAGGTCTTGATCATAGCGGTCAAATATCGACAGAACAGTTACTCTCGCTTTCCACTTCACCGGAAAATTTTCAAATGCTTGTTTCAGGGTTAACGGGTAAGGCGCACACTTGTCAACATCGTTTGTTCCCCCTATCAAGATCACCGTGTCGTTCTCGGTCAATGTATCAATAGTACTACCAAATTTCGAGGTTACTTGTTTTAGTTTTTCCATTGGGCATGAAAAAAGACTTCTACATCAAAATTTCTAGGTAGTCTTTCGGATAGTATTTCCTGGAGTCCACGACCATGACTGTCTGCTAAAACTAGTAGTTTTTGTCGCACAGGATTTCCTCCCTCCACTGGGTTGAAATCTCTGTCGAGCGTTCCTAACTTCAAGTTCTTGGGTAGAGTTAACTCCTCAGCACTTGCGTTTACGGTCTTGACCCAACAGCGGTTTCCTTTTACCTTTGTCAGGGTTCGAGCAAGATAAACACCGTGCATGATAAAGTCAGGGGGTTCAATCACAACGTCCTTTCCTTCTAAGTCGTCGGAACCGGTGGCACATCGGTTAGTCTTCACTTGGATAATCTTTTCACACCGGGGCGGAATTTTCACATCGCTACAGCAGTACACATAACGTTGCTGTTTTGGAGGTGCACAGCTAGCTGAGGGACGGTTAGGATCCGGCACGGCCTCCCCTTTCTTTATCCGATTTAACCAAATGTCTCCACCATACAACCGAAGTAGACCATGTTCAACATTTATTTCTCCGTTTCCTTTGCCCAAAATATCGCAACCAAGTACGGCTAGGTATCCCTTAGGGAGGTTCCCAACCACAAAATTTCCTACCACTTCAACGCCCGGTTTCATTTTTAAAGTCAACTCTTGTCGCCCGTAAGTTTTCAATGTCCTAACCAGATAATACCTTTCAAAATTACGTCTGGTTTGGTGAGCTCAGCGGATGAGGCTCCTCTTTTTACGAGGGAAACCTGCGCTCCAGTGTCAATTAGGACCTTTCCCTCTGCATCTTCTATCTTACCGATGGCTACAAGTTCATCTACCACATCTCGAATCTCGGGGACGGTCCTGACCTGCTTCTCAGTAGTGCAGTTCTTACGAGTCGTACACATATTTAGGTTCACCTTAGTAGGTAGCTGCGAAACAGCTTCCTTTAATTCCGGGGCTTCGTGTCGGTGGATCCACTTACCCCGCTCCCGTTTCCCGAATGAGGTCTTTTAGAGTCTAGTCGAACTCTACAATCTTTCTGTATGTGGCCTGCCTTGTTGCAACGCCAGCACGTTATTCGACTAGAGCGGTCCTCTCTTTTATTCCTGCAGTCCCGAGAGATGTGGCCTTTCATATGACAATTAAAACATGTAATATCTGAGGTATTGGCTGCCTGGAACACCTTGCGTTCAGGCGTGGGACGGGCATTGCCCCGAGTCGGCCCGCGAGGAGGAGGAGGATATGCTAAGTCTGGCTCGAGTACACCCACGTTAGATGTTACCGCACGCGTGGTGACGGACCTCAAGCGTCCCGCTTCTGCCTTTCTACCCATCACTCTCAGTTGTTCAAGAGAGTAACATCAAAAAGAGCAAGCCGGTCTTGCAGCTGGGGATGTAAGTTATGCAATATTTGCCTAAGCTTTACTTCTTCCACTACGGGTGTTGACAGGCGACTGTACAACCCCTCCATCGCAGCGATAAATAAGTCAATGGGTTCCGTTTCGGCTTGAACTCGATTGAATATCTCTTGCTGTAGGTATATGTCATGGTCAGGATGTTGGAAAGACCAGTTCCATATCCCTACACAGCTGTTCCCAGTTCTTGAGACGGCCTATCGTGGATCGATACCACGTTAGGGCAGGTCCCGTGAACAAATCCACTGCCGAATCAAACAGTTCGGTTGTGGTGACCCCTCGAGCTCTGCGCAGTTCTTCTGCTCTCTGCAGAAACGCCCCTACGCGCTCTGTGATTGGCCGTCAAATTGTAAGCCCCATTTATACACAGGCACTCCTCTACTATGTGCGGATGACGTTAAGTTAAAATTTTGTTGCGGTGTGATCGCGATGGTTGAATCTATTTGTCGAGCAAGTGCACCGACGGTGATGTGGCTTGTTGCCTCTGGAGGCGATTTCACATCCGCATTTTTGGGCCGCGGGGTCTGCTCGGCTGTTGAATTTTCAGCTTCGACGTTTGCCGCGTCTTTCTTGGCTTCGGCCGCGTCACACAGTTTCTTTGGTCTTATCCATTAACACCTCATGACGTTTTGCGATACTTTTGTCACCTAGTGCGCCTATTGGTATACGTCCCGCCCTTAAATAGTTATGCCACATCCTGGCTTGAAGACGCTGACCTTCAGTGTCTGTATAGTCCCCCTCATATTCATTCGCGGAGGCAGCCAATGACTTATATTTATCTTCACAGGCCTTCAGTTCCTCATCTACATTTAAGGAAGCTAAGACAGCCTGATCAATAGGCGTACCTGCCTTAACACACTTCGTCAGCCGTTTTCTTAAATCCTCAAGCCGTACCGGAAGTAGGCTGTCCTCGGATTTTCAATTCATATTGATTCTCTTCCTTTTTCAAGAGATACGCGTTCATAGTGTATGCCAATACTAAATTCCAAAGGGGAAATGAAAATTCCATACACTAACTCAACTCTTCAAATAATTTCAAAAATTGTCACGTTCAATTAATCAATTAATTTTTTTTTTAATTACTCGTCATTAAATCATACCCTCACGCAATATCTCTTCAAATGTCTAACTAATCATCACAGTTATACGCCTAAGTCCACGTAGCGTTTAATATTTTTAATTTAAAAGTCGATAAATTTAGTTTCCTGATTTATGAATAAACTTTTTAGTCAATAACAAGTTTTAATATTGAATTAGTCACTAAGCTATTCCTCACACCACCGCCATAGGCACCCTACCGTAATCAGTAAAGTCCAAAAAATTTCGACTAAGTCCTTAGCTCAAAATATCGAATTAAATCCCGAAATTATCATAGAATAGCTAGTTATCACTTATTGAATCGGTAACCGTTCAATTCTAATTTTGCTTTGATTCTACTACTTATGTTGTAAGTTCATACTATCAATCAATAATAATAATAAATAATCAATAATTAGTTAATTTTTATAGTATGTCAAATGCGCTGGCGTCTTTTGACCTGACATGGAAAATTAGCCACAATGCGACTCTATATTTTTCAGAGTCGATGTCTCAAGTTATTATTATTCTATTTATTTTAATTTGACATTAAATTCAATCAATCAATTATAATTAATTATCAGCCATTTTCAATGACGCCCAGACGGCTTCCAACGCACTTTAACACACTAGGTATGGTTATTCTAATATTAGTTTATACTAATACTAGGTTAGTTTAAAAGCTTCTATTGTATGTTTAAACAGGTTAAGTTATAATTAGAATACTGTTAACTAAGAATAAGTAGCAGTTAACGTGGACTGTTAGGCTTCACTGCCTTTATGATAGCCTGAACTGATGCCTAGATCAATGCATCACTATTAAATTTAAATACGTCTTCCAAATATGCTTTAATTTAAATCGATAATATATTACCAGATTATTTTCCAAATTTCAACTAATTGATTAATATATCTGTGCCCTTCCTCTAAAAATATACAAAATAAATTTTGAATAGAAGAACTATTAATTAATCTGCCTAGCTGATTATTATTGCTAGCTTAGGTTAAGCGTAATAGATTATTTTTACTTACTGGAATCGCTGATGATCCGCAGTCACCATCTCCACAGGGTTTCTCAGCTCCGTAGGACTCGCAGAAAACGTGGAAACAATTCAATCACGGACTTTTGAACCGCACCCCACACCTGACACCACTTGTAGCGGACGAGACGGGACTTGGGAATTAGATAATCAGAACACTAGTTGGCCGCAAAAATCTGATTTTAATTTAACCTTTCACATTAATAATTATCTACAATACTATTCACATTCCCTAAACTGTACTTTTAAAATATATTAAATAATTCATCAGCGAAACAGTAGGTTAAAAAAATTTAGATTTTAGAGGGAAGGGCAAACACGGAGCGACGCGTTACGTGCGAGTACCGGCGATCAACTCACCCCACGCACGTACTTTTTCGCTACAAATTTTTGTTAAAAATGGCGGACTAGACTCCGTACGGTGCTGCTGCTCCCAAACGATTTACTTGGGCGTAACAGAGTCTAGAAACGACACAACTTGGCCAGACACAGGCTGGAGTCAGCAGAATCAGCAAATTCCTCAGCCAGCTGCAGCTAAAGCTGCCCACGGGTATCGGGCTACTTCCGCTTAACAACTCAGTTGAGATCAACTAGAATATTCCGAGCAACTATTACTTGGACTTATATCTTACTAAATAAATATATAATAATCACTGTTCCTTATTTCCTTTTAATAATTTAGGTGACGGTAGATATTTTGTAAGTAATAGTACTTACATTTTACTGTTAGGAACAATGAAGAATCGTTGGTTGGTAATACTACAATATAAATACTGTAGTACTTCACTGGTCAATAATAATATTGACCTCACAGTGTCAAATGGTCAGGGGCTTTCTTAATGGGCCGTCACACTACTAACCGGACTGACATAAAGTTGGTTTGCGCCGCCCCTGTCGCAATCCTTTGTTACATCCACAACGTGGAGGGATAGTGGACAGTACTTCGTTCCGTTACTCTCAATAAAAAGAGAGAAAATAATATTAGTCTAGGTAATACAATCATAGCAATAGCTAATTCTTTCTTAACCCATGATCATCAATGCCCGTGGTAAAATGAATGTCAGTTTATGACTTTTTTCAAAGAATTCGCCGATTTTTTTATAGTAACGGTGCTTCACTGGCAGTGGAGTAACGTTCGTTTTTTTCAACACATTATTCGCATTATATAAGTGAGTCCCTGGTGGTAGTAAACATTGTAGTTATTATGATAAGGTAGCAAAAATAGCCTGGTAAAACAATCAGTACGATTGGGAATGTTTTAAAAAGGAAAAAGGATATTTTAAATCAACATATTCTGTTCAATATTTTGACAGAATATCTGACCAAAAAAGCAAAACAGTAGTGTGTTTCGTAATACTTTTTCAATAACAATTTATAATGTAGCAGAATATTGTTATCCAATTCTCAGATTAAAATGCTGGGCAATGTCTTGTAAAATTGGCGTAGTCGATAAAAGTATAATGATAACCTAATGGATTTCAGTGTGCAGACATGATACAACCAGACGTGCCCGGAAAATTCTATAAAATAGCGAGCGTGTCTTGAATAGTGTGTCTTCAACATGAATGCATGTTTCGTTTACCCTTGATGAAGTTTTGTTTATTGACATAAACCACCAAAAATATAAATGTTTTCGCAGCGAAGCAATCATTTAGAATCTGATTTATTTTTCCCTAACGAACTTATGTTATTTTTTAAAGCTTTTCGAAAAGGTAGCATGAGGCTTTTTACTTTTCAGAAATATCTAGCATTAAAAATCGCACACAATTTCCTCCTGAATAATATGGACGTTATGAAGCATATACTTTTAAAATTTTAAAAAGAATACCCTCTAGAAGTAAGTAATGGGGACTGAAACATATTCCAGACTCCTTATCCATAACGGAATAATTTGACTTTACGTACGGAAAGCAGTGATTTGAGGTCCTGAATTGAGACAGTGAAACGAATTTTGTAAGCAACCTTACAACCAAATACTAAATCGTACTTTCTGCGATCCCTGTATTTATTTTAATAGTCTTAAACGATTTCAGAATACTCGAGCTATATTAAACCAATATTTAGTAATTCTAAAGTCGATGTTCCTAGCTTTTCGTGTGAAATCACTTATAATTTAACGCGATGGAGTCCTTTAATATCTTAAGTAAGCATAATTCCTATGATATATGACATATAACATATTGTACCTTCTTAGAGGAATAATCACATAATCTACACTGTGTACTAAAGTGACACAAGATATGATATTTCGAATCATTTCAGTGTTCATTAATTAAATAGCATGAGCTAGCACTCCAGCCTTTAATAATCAAAATACCTATTTATCTGTTGTAATGTTTAAATCTGGAACTAGTAGAAGAAATGGACAGCTGCTTAACGTATTATAATAGAGACTATAATGCTCGCTAGTACGTTTTTGGCAAAGGTCAATTAAACTGTTACTGTACGGTTGATGTAGCCACTGATGTGTCCGAGACTGACTCCGAATTCTGCCACCCACCTTTGAACTAGCTCTCACACTGTTCTCATCAGAATTCCGATCTGTTACGATCTGCAGTGAAACTTAAGTAAAATTAATTATTTTGAGGAAAACGTATTGGGCTCATACAGAACATACATTCTGATATTCTAATAAAACGATTGCAATGTAACGTAAATCCAGAAGCAGCAGTCACTACAGAAGAGATGTTGAGCCTGCTAATGATTCCGGATGAAATCTTTTGACAAAGAAGTTTCGTAACTCATCTAGGAGCATAACTAAACCAGCAAGAGCAGGAACGGTTTGTGGCTGACCTGATAAAATACGACAACCGGAAGTGTCCGAAGCTTCACGAGCGGAGGCGTCCTTTGACGAAGACTCCTTTGTCGATGGATGGCACCATTTTAACTCGTACATGAAGTTGAAAGAGAAGCAAGACCTAGCGTTTTTAATTCAAGAGAAAGAGATCAGAGAAGCAAAATAAGAAAACACAATCAGGTGACAGTACATTGTCCCTCTGTTTTTGTATTTCTAAACCCCCACACAGAGAAGTTTTTTTTTTTTTTAATAACAAATCTGTTCGCATTAGGCCACGCCATAAAAAACAGGCACATTCCCATTTGAAAATAAAATTCCTTTGAGAAGAAAATTCCCAAGATATTCCTTTGGTTTCAAGCATTAATAATTCCTTCATAAAAGTGTTTAATGATATTTCTAGGGTGTTTTTAATG
>NW_025784867.1:0-22456 GCF_021130785.1 Homalodisca vitripennis
TAATAAAGTAATTAGAATTTATTTGTAAGAAATAGTGTTATTTGTATATACGTGTATAGTTTTAGCATTAAGTAATATTCTTAACGTTTGTCTCAATAATATAAAAGATTCCCAATTTACTCCCGAGGCAGTAATTTATTTACTATCCGCAAAATTATAACACAATAATCCTGTCGTAACTACACAGATATAATGAAATACTTTGGTTCTGATAAAACATTTCAAGTCTCTGTTCTTACAAAGGTTATTCGATGCGACTAATTCGGTAACTATTAAAAACAGTGGTGTATATAAATCATTCTTCAAACAACCTTTAAATTGTTGTTACCCCCTTCGACGCTTCTCAAAAGGTGGTTGTATTGGATTCTAAGGACAGGCCTGCTACTCACAAACACCTGGGACAAGGTTTGTTTTAAAGTGGAAGGTCATTATAATATTAAATTTAAATCCTGGTGTTACAACACTCGATAAAATATATTAATGCTTTCTATGCTATTAAGATTTAAAACTTTATTTTTTTATGTTGTTTACATCGTTTATGCCAGACTAGAGTTTGAAGTTTTTACATTAAGATTTCGACTAAACAGTATTTTAGTACCATAAAACATACACATTTAACACTTTCAACGCAAGGAAATTCCTAACTATATAAAATAACTATATTCTTTATTTAATTTTAAAGTTTTAAATACATTTACTTAATTGTATTCTTTTAAATAGCCTAAGTCAAATAGGCACAAATAACTGGGAAGTGGGAACAATTTTTGTTCATTCTCATAGAATCATCAACTCTACAACATTATCTTAGGTCCAATTAATTAACAATAAGATGATTTTCATCAATAATTTAATGATTAAGGGGACAGTGTCCAAAAAAATATCAAACAAAATCGGTTTTTTTTTTTAATAATATTATTTTATTAATCTTCAGTTAATTCTGTTTTCAAAAATATATACCATGTTATATGATTCCTCTATTAGTTTATTTGTATGACAATTTTTTTTAAAATTCTCCGACAAGCAACTTTTAGTTATATTTTCCTTTGACTCGCAGGCTACCTGCTTGAAGGTTTGTTATTGTAAACTTAATGTCTTTGTTATAGTACACCTTTTGTGATCTGAAGCTTATTATTGTAATGGCTGTGGCAGCTTTTACAGATGCTGCATTCTGCTAAATGCATTTTATCGTGACTTGTGTTTTGTTTATGTTACTGTTTAGTGTTGTTGGTTAGGTTTGCTGTGAGTTTTGTGAAGTGAAATTGTGATTGAGTAAATAGTGTTTTGTATTGAAAATGCCGAGATGATTTTCTAATAAAGTATTTAAAAAGAGAGGGCCTGATGGTAAACAAAAGGCAGTTGATTCAGCTAGTGACGAGTTATGATTTTCAGTATGGTTAAGAAAGCAAAAAAGTAAGTGAAACCCAAAAGTTGTAGTTCTAGGCCTAGTCCTAAGATTGGTGCATCAAAAAAGAAACTGTCAGACTCTGATTTTTCTATATTTGAAGACAGTTCTGATTATGGAAATGAAGTAGTCAGATGCTATCATTGCTATCTTCTGCATTATTGGAAAATACATTGTGTTACATTGTACTCAAAGGATCTATGCGTAATACGGAACGTTGGTAGACAATTTGGCCTCGCTTCTAAAATGTCACTTATGTTGTAACAGATGTGAGTACGAAGCTTTTTTTTTATAATTCAAATTAAGTGTACTGTTTATTTTGCTGGGGAACCAAGAGCAGACATTTGAAATAAACTTGAGGTTAGCCTATGGCATACGCTCTATTGGGTAAAGGGCCCTGCATCTGCGCGTATGCTATGTGGGGTCATGAACTTACCCAATCCTTTCAGTAAAAAATAGTTAAAACTATAAAAATACTATAAACTGCAGTGAAAAGAAATAGCTGAAAAAAGCATGAAGTTAGCCGTAGCAGAAGATGTAGATGAAAACAGTGCAGAATTGGAAAATGAAAAATCGCGATTTGAACCGCAGCATTTGATGTGGGAAAAGTGGCAGAAGAGAGGTCATCAGTCACTCAATGGCGTTGTCACTTGCACTTCTGTTGACACGGGTAAGGTGTTAGACGTTGCGATTTTGTTCAAAACATTGCTTGTGCTTAGATATAAAAAACAGCCACAACGTCAACTGTAAGGTCTAACTACAGTTTGGAAGCAGTGGGGGAATGGAAGTCGCAGAGAGTACAAACTCTTTTTTGCCGCTCCAGAAGAAAAATACAATATACAATACACTAAATTTCTTGGCCGATGGAGATAGTGCAGCTATTGGTTCGAGTGGTTTGGGCTTAGATTAGTCCCATACAATGGTATAGAGATTACTAAACTTGAATGTGTAGGCCACATTCAAAAGCGGATAGGGTCCAGTGACTGCGAAAACTGAAAAGTATACTGGGCAAACAAAAATTATCAGACCGGAAAACCAATAATTGGTGGTAAAAATAGACTAACAGACTCAGTTATTGAGTGTGTTACAATTCCTATTATGGCCAGGCCAATTAGGAAAAAGAATGTATCATCTGTCACAGAGATGAAGAAAGCCATATGGGCAATTTTTTTTCCATAAACTATCAACATAATGAGGACGCACTCAGCATGGGCGATTGTCCAAAAGGAAGGAGACAACCTGGTGCAAAAATATAATAGATCCCTCATTACAAATGAAAAATTATGATTATACAATTAGCTTACCATTCTGCAATTATGACAGAAATTAAACCAATTTTCTCGAGATCTCTCAGATGAGGCAATTTGTTAAACAAGTGTACTCACGGAAATACGCAGAACGTAAACGAGAGCCTAATCAACGTGATCTGGAGCCGTATTCCAAAAAAAAGTTTTTGTAGGTATTGACACATTGGAACTTGGGGTTTTATGATGCCATAGCCTCATTCATCCTAGGACTAGTAACAAAGTGTCAAGTTTTGGACTGTATTGAAGATAAGACTGGTTGTCATCTGATCTCAACGATGAAGGCCCTCCTTGGATGCGGACAGAGAGTTAAGGGTCTGATAAAGCTATAAACCGACTATGAAAGGAAAGCTTAGGAGGATGAAGAGGTTGCAGACTAAGAAATTAGAAGACCAGTATGAAGATAAGCAGGAATATGAAGCTGGAATGTTTTAGATGTTAGTCTTAACATTACAAATGTAAAGTTTAATTATAGTTTTTTTTCGATTTACCGAAACTTGCACTTTTTTACATATAAGGAACTATTTTCTTCAGGATATACTTGAGATATCCTTATGAAACTTTCAGAACTTGTTTATTAGGTCCCATTACACATTTAGACACTGGGAATTTTCAATATGACCGAATATATTTTTAGGTTGTTATAGCTTAAATGTAAAAAAATGGACTTTTATTTGAAAATATACAAAAAAATTTATAATTCCAATTCAAATTGAAATAATTAAAAAAGCCCAATGTTAAAAGGTGTGTAATTAAGCTTAGTTACTATGAGTAAAAATTTTAACAATGTAACCTTTAAGATGACTGGAGAAAATGTTCCTTATGTTTACTATTGAGTTATTATGGAGAAAAACCGTTCGGGGCCGGGTCCCCGGAAGCAGGTCGATAAAAATTAAAAAAAAAATTTAGAAAAAATTTTTTATTGCATTTTTTAATAGTTTTAAAGTGTGTATTTTAAAAATATGTAAGTATTAATGCTCAAATAAATTTATAAAATTACCAAAAAAAAAATTTCACAAACAAAAGATGTTCACTAGTTTTTTTGCAGCAGTTCGTTAAGATGTTGGCTGACACAATAAAATATATCATGGTGTGTTAAGTTATAAGTTCTGTTATGGCTTCGCTCTGTTGGTCAACCTCGGTACTGAAAACTGGGAATACAGTAGAACAGAAAGAATATTTGCTTTATTTGTTTTGTTTATACTTAGGAGGTTATGTTATATGTGTTTGTTTCGGATAATTGTGTTTTACTATAAGTGTTGCACTTGTATTCATTGTTAGTGCAGTAGATTAGGAGTGTGTATTGTTTTCTTGAAGTGGTTTTACAACATCTTTATAACCATGCCAAGAGCAGAGGTTAGTTACAAATACTAAATCTAAACGTGAGTTTAGAGGAAACAAAGTACCGTAAGTTGGACTCTAAATCTAGGGGGGGGGGGGGGGGGGGGGCCTACCCAAACAGATTCTGCTAGCCCTAGCCCTAGGCCTACTACTAATGCAAACATTAGCTCTGCTTCTAAAAAAAACTGTCCTTTGAAAAAATATGACAATTAGTGGAAAGAAATGGAATGGGTGGTTGTGTATTTTTGGGATCTTAGTTTATTTAACGTGAGCAACTTAAAAAAAATTTGTTAAAATGTATATTCTGCGATAGCAGAAGACTGCATAGAACTTTGTACTACGGATAAGAATAAAGATTTGGATTGGCCTGTGAATACTGAAAATGAAATGTTGTGTTTGTTTGGAATCAACTAAATTTTTTACAAATCTAAAAAAAGTGAGAATGGAAAATATGAGGTAAACTTGAAATTTATTTACGGCATGAGAACGATCGGAAAAGGTATCAGTGCAGGTTAAATTCTGTGTTCATTATTAGACTTACCTTTACCACCTCAAAAAATAGGACCATGTAGTAACATAATTATATCAGTCTGTTGAAAATTGTGCTATGTGAAAGTATGAAGCAGGCAATTGAGGAAGCTGTGTCTGAAAATGAGTGTGAAGAAACGTCAAAAAGAAGAATTTGACGGTTTGTTTTAGATGGGTCTTGGCAAAGGAGGGGACACAAGTCACTGAATGGGGTTGTCAGCGTAACATCCATTAGATACTGGCAAGGTGTTGGATGTTTCCATAATGTCCAAATACTGTCAAATCTGCACTGTACATGAAAATAAAAAAAAAATAGTACCTGATCATATATGTTCCAAAAACTACGATGGGTCAAGTGGCGGCATGGAAGTTGCGGGTGTGCCCTAGATGTTTTCCGAAAGTCCAGAGATCGAAATGTACGGTTTGTACGATACTTAGGAGATGGTGACAGCAAAATGGGTTTTAAAAAGGTGGTTGACGATAAGCCATATGGAGATGAAGTAGAAGTAAGAAAACTGGAATGCGTCAATCATGTCAAGAAGAGAATGGGGGGAGCAGTCTAAGGGAATTGAAATAACACGGTTGGGGAAAAAAATCAAAAACTCTAATGATAATAGAGCAATAGGGGGCAAGAATAGGCTAACAAATAATGGACATAGACAAGCTGCAAGAATATTATGGCCTAGCTATAAAAAGAGGTGGATCAGATCTTCTCACAAATGGGTAAAAATGTGGTGGGCAACTTCATTTCCACAAAATTTCGAATCGATGACACTCCGCAACATGCGGCCTATGTCCAAAAGGTGGCCGGGAGTCGTGGTATGCGGGTTATAATAAAAGCCGAAATGGCCCTACATCAGGACTTTCAGCCATAAGTCACACCAATTTGCCATATGAAGTGATGGGTACAGATCAAACTAAAATTTATAGAGATTTCAGCCAATCCGTATCTTTCTAAAAAAAATGCCTTTGACCAATAAGACTCAAAACCAGAACGAAAAGTTTTCAACACATGGCCGTCTGGTCTAATGGTGCTCTCTAAAAAATGTTTTTGTGAAGGGCTAAACACTCTAAAACATTGGCATATATGATGCAGTTAGTTTTAACTTTTAATAATGGATTCACTAGAAAATTGGATGTGTTATAAACAAGCTAGGAATCAAATACTGAGCGAGAAGTCTGTTGGCCGCATTGCGAAATTTTGATACAATACGATTGAAAAAGGCAGAAGAAAAAATCTTGGCTTTAGACATGACCAAGGAGGCTAGAGTTGCTAGGAAGGAAAAGGAAAACTTGTGATTAGAAGAGGAAAAATGATAGAACCCAGATGACCCTGAGTACGGAGCTGGGATGTTTTAGCAGCAAAAGGTTATTAGTTTTTAGCAGAGTCATTTTTTGCCTTTACCGGAAACTTGGTTTTTTTTTTCATTATAAAGGTCACATGTATCTCAAAAACATATAAATGCTAGAGAATTGAAATTTGGTATGCATATAGAACAGTGCAATTCCAAATGGTTTGTTTTGCATCTGTTTATCATTCTATCTACAAAAAAGAAATGAGAAAAGGGAAAAAAAAAAAATTTTTTGGTATAAAAAAAATAATGTTTTCTTACACACAATATTTTAAAAATTCCTAAAAAACATTTTTTTTTAAGATTGTTTTTACTTAAGAGTTGCAAGAGGATGTTTATAAAGGAGTACTCTTTGCCTCACCAAAAAAATTTGAAGGTTGTAACTTACTTAGTTTTTGACCAATGACATGTAACCTAAAGTTTGTAAATTTAACATGCGCGGGCTAGGAACGACCCGCTCCCCTTAAGCAAAACTGATTTTTATTTAATTTAAAATGCATAAAATCTTGTATTTAAGGTTTACTAAACTAAACAAATAAACTGCCTAATCTTATATTTAATACGTTATAAATTTTATAACGTAGAAAAATTACCACTGATACGTTTGAAAAAAACTTTTTAGGGAGTTGACTTAATTTCAATCACCAACTTTTAATGTCACCTTTGCTGACTACTGGTTATGTCAGACCAACAGAATCACAGCCAGGAATCAGTAACACATTAATAATATCTCTCACTGTATGATTTCATGAACTTGATATGTGAGTGATTGATAGTTTGTACCTTCCGGCAAATGAATACTCTGTATCTTGAACAATTTGTCTATACAACATATTGTGTCTTGTTAAAACACCGTTCGTATGTCCTTTTTAAAGTGGGCAGAATATGTTTTATATGTGCCAGCTTTTTGTCTTGTTTAACAGTCAAGCTATCATTTTATAAATATCTTTTAAGTTTACGACATTATATAATTTCAAACAAGTTATTATTAATTTATTTACAGGAAGTTAACAAAAAGGTATTAGCAACTGAAAGTGTTTAAATTAGAAGTTTAAGTTTTAAATTTAGATATTTATAAAATTTTTATGTTTGTATAGTATAAAGTTTCCAATTTTAATGAAACCTTCTTATAAAAAAAGGAATATTTTATAGCTCTTAAAGAACAAAGAAAACGTTAAACGTATTGATTAGGTACTTTCTTTTTGTATTAGATTCTAATAGGTTTTAAAGCGAAATTTCGACTATAAGATCAAAACTCAAATAAAATATAATTTATTTTAATAAATTAATTTATATTTTAATTCTAAGTAAGGTTATATAACATTTAACCTATTAACGAATTTAAATTTGTTACATTATATGAACTTTATTTTTACTGTACACATTTGAAGGGGGATGTAAAATCTTTTAATTTCGACTATCACATAATACTGTAAACATATATTTAAGTTTTTCCTAACCATAGTGTTCTTACAGCATGTTTAACGATTACAATTGAACAGGGACAACAATCAACATAAATAACTTATTTGAATATGCAAGTAATTATCACTTATTTAATCTTATTGTAATAAATTTTTTAACTCATGCTACATTTATGACTGTTCAATAAATAACTTGGTTTATTTTCAATAAAGTTGTATCTAAGGATTGTATACTTAGGCTGCAGGTTTGTTTAGGATCCTTAATAATTTATCCACAAAAATATTAAGAAACGATGCAAAACAAGGTGAATAAATGTAACTTTAAACTGTTTACTTATGAAAAAGGTTAGGCTTATGCATACAATTTGTATTGTATATATTTGCATATAGAAAATCAAACTATGTGAATTTAATAGTCCGTTTCAGATTCTATGGTGAAAACGAAGCTAGAAATGTCAAATTTTACTGTTTTGAACTTGTTATTATGATATTTAGAAACGTTTTTCTTGTAGAAAGTTTGATATATGAACGGTATATATTGTACATGTGATCTAGAGAAATTCTGAACTAGTCAACATTTGGTACAAACACTTATGTTATACATATTTTAGTTTAATTACATCGTTTAGGCCATACTATTATCAAATATGGCAGTCGTTCACGTTTTAAAATAATCCATAACTCCATTATTTATTGCAATAGAGAATCATTTTTTGTTCAAACGTATTGGAATCTTTTATTCTACAATATGGATACATGGTATATTAAGAACATAGATGTAATACATGTTTGGTAATTGCATTAGCAAAAATCACGGATTATTTCTTCCACTTCAGAAAAACGCTTCAGGTTACAGTTGTTGAGGTAGAAATGTGACATCAACGCTTTTGTCTCTGTTATTAAGTAACGTCATTTTTAACTATGATACAATTACCTGACGTTAATGAGTCTCTAAGGGCCTTCGAAGTGTAAGTACTCTTTGATAGGTTATCTCATTCAACCAGCGTTTATCTCGTCAAATGTCTTAATCTTTCTATAAATATAGATGTATATCCTTACGTTTTATTTTTTATTTTCTGTAATTTTTTCGTGGAAGGTTTTAAAATTTAATAAAAGAAACCTCGCTTTATTCTCTATTAATTGTTAAAAAAATAACTGTCTAAACAAGGTAGGTTGTCTCCTACTAGAATCTATCCTCAATATTCAAGGTAGTTCACGAAGTGAGGAGATTTAGCCATTAAAAGAAAGAAAAAAACATTATTGTGACAATACCGTGACACGGCGATTCTGGTTTAAGTGACACATTTTTACTTATTCAACTACCATTCAATTCAGTAACGTGTAGATTGTATTTTCCGAATAATTATACTGTACACCTACTGTACAGCTTTATCTTTATAATACAGGCAGTTTAATTTCAACAGTGCCATGATATTTATGCCAAAAAAATAATAAATATACAAAAACGTTTAAGTGACAACCTATGTTATAGCAACCAATTAGAAATGTGATTTTATAATTTAAAAAAATTGCCTGTTATTTACCAATATGATGGCCAACTTCCGAATTCTTATATAATAATATTCTATAATTTGGGCATAAAAGAACACTTAGTTTATTTATCAAAGATTGTTTATTCTAGGTAAATTTGAAACATTTTTGCTCTTTAAGGAGTTACAATGCAGCACAATCTTTAATAATGACACACTCTGTTTAATAACCGTTGTGTAATTAGTTTCAAAAAGTATGGAAACCAAAATAAGACTTGATATATATTTTTTAATATTATTGATTAAGCATTAAAATATTACACAATATAATAGAAAATATTCAACTTAGATGCTCCAATGTTTATTTTCAGTGGGCCGTACAACTTAGTTGAGGTTTCCTATGTTTCAGGTTTCTAGTAAAATACAGTTGTTTTTGAGATATCAGTGGGGACACAGAATCTTTTGAATTGGACTCACTAGGACAGAATTATTGGCTAAGCATTCTTAAAGAGGTTGATGAAAACATTTAATATAATTTGTAGCAACATATAATGTAGTATTTAATATAAATTATAATGCCACGTAAATATTACTTTGCAACCTCTAACGGAACAGGATTTTTTTTATTTCAAATACTAAAAATATATTAAGCGTAATTTAATGGGTGGATTGATTTAATAGTCCTTCCGGCGGTAAAAAAACAGCATATCCGGTTGAGTTAAAACTTTTCGTACTAGCTTAAAATCTTATTCGTCATATCTCAAGTGACTGTAAACATTGCCAGAGGGATGTAAACATGTTCTATGCTGTAAGACTGCATCTCTGTCTATCTGCCCTCAGAAATTCTTAAGAATGGACAGAGCTCTAGATGACATGTTGCATGCAGCCCTACTGAAGCCAGTTACGTGGCACATCTAGTAGCGTATTTTAGCAATTTTTAATATTTATTTAAATTTACGCTTTATATAATTCTGCGTATAGTAGGCGCTCATGTGTAGTATTTTAATGTACTCTCAAATCGTCCTAACAAATTATTCACAAACAACGATGAAAACCTATCCTTATATGACAATGCTTAGCAAATATTTTATAATAGTTTTACCGTCCTCTTGCTAAGAATATATCGTGGATGCAGTCTCTGGTATACATGACTACATATATATTGGAATACATGTTATGTTGGTTATAAAAAGCAATATACGTTGATTTACTGACGTAAAGTCGTAAAAGTAGTAACTGTGAAAATCTTGAGGTTATTACAAACGCAGTTTCTGTGCAGCTATGCTCAACTATTTTTACTCTTTTTAGATTTATTTTTGTTGCACACTTTATAGTGCCCCATAGAATACATGTACTTAAAAACTAAAGCAATAAGGAAAATCTGTTACGGTTTAAACTCTATTGATAGCAGTAGCAAAATAAATAATTCCTAATATATGAGATCAGGATACATTTACTTAAAGATTAGTACTGGTTGAATGTAATAAATATATAGGCTATTGCTGTGTCATGGACGGACGATTAACATGTTTTTGATAACATTTCATTGCTTAATTTATTATTAGTATTATTATGTTTAATTATAAATATTTATAGTAACACGAAATTATTCTTAAAGAAATATATAGTACATCACTGCTTTTAAAAGCAAGATAAAATAAGAGTTTTTAATACAAGTTAAAAAATACTACTACATGCTGTTATTTTCTAATCCCTTCATTAAATATATTCGTTTACTATTAAACAAGTAATTTTAATTTTGTTTGCTGAATTACGGTTTTCTTAAAAAATTATACTCTTTACAATAATCTCACATTATAAAATACCTGTGTATACATAATTTTTTCGAGTTTTTAATGTAGCGTATTTTTATCAGAATTTTGGTATTTTTAATAAAGATTTAATTGAAATACAGAGTGGCCCATAAGTCAATTGTCAAATGCAATTTTTTTAGCCGATGTTTTGACTAACGCAATTGCAGTCTGTTTGTGAACTTGACTACAGTTGTTAACCCGGCAGCAGTTACGCTAAGTTACTTTACAATAGCAGTTTGAGGTTATGTTGTATGTTATTTAAGCAATGAATAGGAAGTTAAGTTACAGAAACAGCGTGTATTTGTGTTAAAATTCATGGTGGAAATATGATCGTAATTTACATTGATGTGTGTGATTCGTTTGTGGAACGTTTTCCAAAACGTTAGACCTCCATCTCGACAAGGTATTTGAAAACAATCCACATTTGAAAATGTTCCAGCCGGTTAAGGAAATGTTGATATGGCAACAAGATGGCGCGTCCCCTCATTATGGAGTTATTGTGAGAGACTTTCTCAATGAAAACTTCAATGAATGGATTGGCAGACGGGGCACTATTGAATGGCCTCCAAGATCCCCAGATATTACGCCGATGGATTTTTCAGCCTGGGGTATTCTCAAAAATGAGGTTTATTCCGTCAAGATTCGTGACGTTGATCATTTGAAGGAAACGTATAGAATCAGAATTTGAAAAACCTACAGTCCCTGAACATTTGCGAACGGATTTGTAATTCAGTTTTGAAAAGATGCAATGTTTGTATAGAACAACGTGGAAGCCACTTTGAGCAACCTATTGTAGGTTAGATACTCTTTAAAATAATAATTAAAAATAAATAATAATAATTACATTAATAATACTGTACTTTGTACAAATAAAGTATATGTACTTTTCTGGTAACTTTGTATTTTCATTTCTGACAACTGACTTATTTCCACCCTGTATAATAAAAATTCAAATAATTAATCTGTATTACCAGCAGTTTTTATTATTAACTAATAAAGAAAATTGACTTAGGAAAAAAAGTGTAGTATTTACAAATTTATAACATAAAGATATAAAATAAAATATGTAAAATATGTTTTGCTTTTCATTGAGAATTGTTAAAAAGTTTTTGTAAAATCGTAAATGTAATATTTTACGATAAACAGAGAAATGTGAAATTTACAAATTTTAACTGACAAGCAAAAATATTGTCAAAAACATTATAGAATAGTTTAGTCAATAGCTGAAGAACAGATCTGATTGCATATCCCGAAACTTAGTAATAATGATTGTATTGTATCGCTGAAGAATGGAAAACTTGACGAAAAATTATGTTTGCTTCATATTACACCGACTTGAAGTGTAAAAATATTTAAAAAATAAACCACTTCAAACTAAAACTCGTGAAAATTTTAAATTTAAAATATTTTAATCAGTAGTATATCATTTTACTAATTTATATTGTTATATTTTAATCATACTACGTTAATGTCTACAGGTGTAAATTTGTTTAATAGGAGGAGTACTTTAATTGATAAACCACTTCCTTTGGCCAACAAGAGCGCAATACAGGAGACTGATAACAGGAACCTTATAAATGAAACATGAACCGCAGCTCTTAGTCTGATTGCTACTCTTTATTCAGTAAGGATCTTTATTTCAAGGATGATAAACATCAACCGAACTGCTATTAATAGAAATTATTCTCATTTAACCATGTGTACAGTTCAGTAGATATCTACCATAAATAATATACCCCAAAAACAGAACAACTTTCTGGCATCAAAATTCGGGGGTTTTGCATTTTCGTACAATATTGATATATTATATAATTTCTATCGCATTAATCTTTACGAAAGAAGAGTTGTTTGTTTAAAATTTCTGTTTTCGATGGGAGGATTACCTAGGCAAGATAATGACATATGACAATATTGTATGATAAAAATATCTGTAACGTTGTATCAAGATCAAAGGCTTATATCTTACTTCGGTGTATAAGTAACTAAGCACATAACTATAATCAATGTTGAAATAAAATAAACGCAACAAATAGTTGTGAAATTTCTGTAATATTTTTTTATTCACTCTTGTTGTCCAAATTTAATGTCCGAAAATTAAAAATGCTTGTAACACAAATTGATCAATTTGAAATTAAATAACTCTATTGGGAAATCAAAAGTCCTCAGTTTCTCGATAAAAGTAATAAAAGCTCTAAAGCCTTAGCACATGGAGTTATTAAATCAAACATCAAAGTAGACACAAACAATAAATTAAAGTTAATTTAATACTAGTAAATAGGAACTACAAAAAGTAACATAATTATACTTAATACTATCTGCTCCCGCCCCACGTGTACGAACCAACAATTACCGTATTGAAACAAAACTCACACCTTATTTTTTAATTGTAATATTATAATATTTTATAATTCTTCAAATCGTGTCTAAAACTTATCTTGCCCAGGTTACTGACCAAGCCAAAACCTTTGCTCGTAGAAATTAGAAAATATCTACTTGACAGAACCACATCAACGCCGAATAAGTACCAAATATTTTCAGTCATGGGGTATAGTATACCATCAAGATAAGCTGATGGCAAAAATAGATAATTATCATTTGACCAGCATTTTTAGAATGAATTTAAGAATATTAGAATAGTTTTAGGTTTAGTACAGTTAAAATAAAAACTCACTAGAGATAAGTATACCAATGATACTCTTAGCATTACATTGAAGTTCAATTTAATATAACGTGACCTAATGATATAATTTTTACCACATTATGCATAAAAAATCAAGGTAATATTGGGCTCTAAATTTACGACGTAAATTAATTAAAAATTAAATTAACAGGACTAAATAGGCTAATTATTATATACAATATATCAGAATTTACAATAGATTCAAGAATAGCTCAGAACAAAAGATTTTTCTAAGAATGACACCATAGTGTGTACTTGTTGTCGATAATGAGGACGGATAATTATGAACTTATTAACCACTCCTGAAGAATAAAAAACGATATGGTGGCACAGTCATGCATGATGTTTATAATGAAATGATGTTACATATATTATAAATTAAATTTCATATTTAATGATATTACACTTATGTTAAAGTCGATTGAAGTATCAATAGATTCTTGAGACCAAGCAATGTCCAATTTAAATCACTTTGTTAGACAATAACTCTTGATAGACAGGTCTTACAGACTTAAAAATTGGGTACATATTTTCCTATAGGTCGAAGGAATAAGGCTATTTATTTAGGAGTAAAAAGACAGATTTTGTCTGTCGTTGGTGTATTTATGCGATAGCACTTCAGAAAAAAGATACGTTACATTTAAAAGTTATAGATTTTAAACTCGTATATTTTCTTTCAATTTTTAAAAAAATTTACAGTACAGATAATGTTTCCATACATGAAGCATAGTGTAGAAAAAATCTATTTATTATCTTCAAGTGAAAGCCAAGTTATTCTCATTTTGAGTATCAGTGATATTCGTACTTGTATCCTTAACATATTCGGTCATGGAGGATTACTTACAAAATAATCTTATAGGTGTTTTCATTAAATTCTAAATATTTAATTTATATTACAACTAAAGGTAATAAAATTATAAAAAGAATTGTTTATACCTTACTGGTTGTAGCAAAACGGGATTATGATCAAACTGAAAGGAACGAAAAGAGCTTTACACATTTTCTACAAGTATTGTAGCTGAACAAATTATGAGAAAAGGCAAACGGAAATACCAGTCGGGGAGATCATTAGCTAATTTCCTTTCCAATCCAATAACGGAAAGACGGACCCTCTTAAAGGTAGACAGAGCTATAGGAATAACGTTTTTCTAAAAGTAATATAGCTTATCTCAGATTAAATTGGTTATACCAATACAGAATATTGCTTTTGAAATTAACTATTAACTACAAGCTGTTATTGTTATAGAAACTCATCTGTGTAGAGCGTTATGAATTTTTATAACGTTTACCTCCATATACACATAAAAGTATGCTATTCACATTAGAGTGTGTTTTAAAAGGTGTTTTCATTATTTTCATTGGTGAACCACTTCCTTCTGACCTTTAAAAGCGCCGTATACGAGAATGATAACAGGAGTCTTATCAATAAAACATGAGCCGCAGTTCTTAGTCTTATTACCACTATTTATACAGTAAACTCTTTATTTCCAGGCCTTTAAACATTAACATTATTGGAAGAGTATTTTAGCTGTGTGTACATTTTGGTATTAGTGAGACTAGTTAATTTCATAGCTGGAGAGAACTATTATTAGCATAAACATTCAGGTAACTCATATAAAAGAATAATGTCATATATAAGTGAATTGAAAGGAAACTATAGCATTCCAATTAAAAAAACACTCAAAAATATTATAAAACAAGAAATCTCCATACTAACGTATGCATAAAATGTTTCCATACAGTTTATTTAACAATATTTAGTACATAGGCCATTTTAGATTTTATTACTTATTTTATTTTTATAATTTGCAGAAAACAGCTATATAGACAGACAAAAAAATTACAGACATTATTAACAGACAGGTAAATTAATTATTGTGTCAGCTCCCTGCACCTTAGAAATCTTAAAACCAAACAATTTAACGCAGGAAACATTGCGTCTTTTGTAAAAGATGTCAATGAAGCATAAATGTTCAAAAAAAGGTGATTTGTAAACTTTTTGCGACTACTAAAAAATCGTCTTTACTAGTTTTACTTAGTTCATGTTAGAAATCTCCATTTCCTTTATATAGTTTCAGAAATGAAACGTATTATGATCAGTCTACTAAAAATATAGCATAGAATATCACATTTATATTTATATAAAATAGTACAATTACTTATAGCCAATCATTTCAACACTCACATAAAATAGTGTTGATCAATGGTCTATTGTTAGAAACAGCTAACCTACAGAGTTTAATCTGAGGACTTATTTAAATATAGTTAAGGGCCTTGCTCTATAGTAATTAAATATATTTAAATTGATTAGTGCAGTTTTAATTTGATTACATCCACGATATTTTTTAATTACTGTGAGGCAATTAAGTGTAAAAGTTATTACAAATTTTAAAATTCAAAGCTTTTCCATAGATACAATTTATTTATTTCATGATAGAATAAGATTTGAGATTTAAAACCTCTCATAAATAGATGCTATCTCAAAATAAATCAAATGATTGAATCAAAACGAAACTCTGCCATCCTAAAATGTACTACGTTTTTGAAATATAAAATTAACTAATAAACTCTTTTCTCTCAAATTACGAAATAGAAAACAATATTCAGATATTAAAAATAATTTGAGATACTACAAAAAAACGCTTGATTAAAAATAATCATTCTTATTCTTCATGAAACTCCTGAAAATCTAGCCGTACATTTCGATAACATATGATAAGTATTAAGTGTACTGCCTTTTACAGCATAGTACAGAAGTCAAAATTATATACAAATGTACGATATTCTCCACTAAACTAATTTTGTTAATATTAGGATAGCGCTATTTCTAAACATGTTCATATCGTTTACATATTGCTGTATTATATATCTTTGGAAAAATTTTGTATTGTGGCATAATCCCTCAATTATTTAAAAAAAATACGAGACTTTCCATACATTTACTGGTGTTTTAAAGTAGATTTTTTATTACAGACTACAATTTTGATAAACTAAAACCACAATCTATAAACAATGAGTCTATTCATAACAACAGATATCACTCATCTTTTTAGATTAATGCTTTAAAAAGTGTTCATTAAATAAACTTTTATGCATAATGAAGACACGTTAAATCCTGTTATAGGGAGATTTCTATAATCAAGGTAAATACCACAGTCAAAATTTATACTCATGAATCTGAGCTAATAATAGAATTTAACATCTATAATAAATATTATTATAGAACTTAATATACCGGTAAAAGTTTTCCTTTTGTGGTTTCCCCTTTGCCTTTCTTTTAGAATAAAACTAATTGCATTAATTACATCTAGTACTTACAACAAGTTTAAATGAGGTAATAAATCTATTAAACACTGAAAGTACTCTCGTGGTAATTACCAACATTTCAAAAAGCAATTATATAAAAAAAGCAAAGTGGAACTGTGCCAATCTACACAGATTACATTAATACACCGACCTACTTCATCATTCAGTAATGGCGCTAATACGTGCTACTGGTGCGGGCGTGCTGATAAAGTATCCCAGGATATGAGCCCACTCTGGCTAAATATGTTACCCGGGTTTGTCATTAGCCCTGGCAGCGGTACCAATTAATATCCCACAACTAGCTGGTTTACCCTTGGATGTGGTCATTACTCACTTTGCTTCATGTATGTTTAAATTTACCGGGAATTTACACGTGCCAGTTGACTAATTAGGGTACTAAATATAGTTATGAAACATAAAAATTATTTGATTTAATAACCTTGCTCTATTGTCTTTCCAAACCTTCCAGTCTAACAAATAACTCTGCAATAATAAAACAACAGAGGAATACTGAACAGTAAGTGTCACGTTACAAGTTTTGTCCAAAGCTCATTTAATTACGCAACATCGTTTACTGTGTCACATTTTAAATTGTCATACGATTAACTTATACTGTGTTCGTTTAAAACGTTTTATAATCTGCAAGTCTCCGTTATGGCTACCCATAAGGCGCGTTTTGAACGACTAATGCGTTAGGGGATGTTTTTATTGCATCTAATAGGCGAACACTTCCCTGCGAGGGAGAGTGAACAGCTTGCAATTCATTGAAGGCTTGCCTGCACGACTCTCTAAATCTTTTTTCGAGTAATAGAATCGCTTTTTTCAGGAGTGTTTGCTACAGATATTTTGCCCAGGCTCCCTCACATGAACGTAGGAAAAAGTTTGTTTGAATTAAGCCACATTAAGTTGTAACCAGTACCTGACTCCAGCATTATTTACTAAGGACCTCAAAAACCATACATGGCTGAAGAAAGTTTGGCATTTTGGCAAACATTATTGTTGTGCTCATTCCAACTCAAGCCTTAATCAAAGTGTGTTCCTAGGGATTTTGAATAGAGGAGTTATTTCCGTGTGGATTTAGCCAACAAAACCGGCAGGTATTCACTGGTTGCCCACATTACGTAAAGAAAAAATTGTAAACGTTGAATTTTGGAGGTGTTTGTTTGTGAGCTGGAGACTGTGGAACTGTTGGACACATTTTTTATGAGGAAAATGCACTGTCGATCCAACACTAAATTTGGTATTGCCGTGAATCATAGAATCGCATCATCAGCATACTGCGACAGTCTTCCATGCAAAAGTGGGCATCCTATTGCGTTGACATAAATCACCAAAAGCACGGTACTGAAAATTAATCCCCAGGGAACAATACAACTTGTTTTTCATTCGTTTAGACCTACAATTTTATTTTTTGACAACTTGAGATCTATGCCTTATAAGAAAACTAAGTTACTTAAGGATCATGTACCTGATACCTTAAGAACCAAGTCCTTCGAAAGGTGTATTGTGGTCAGCTCAGTTGAAACCTTTAGGCATGCCGATACTTAATGTTCGAAAATGTCTATCCTTGGAGCAAGTTGGGACAAGTTCAGAAATTTAACGAGGAAGGGGAAAACTCCTGTTTGGATTAAAGAATGTAATATTTGAGTTAAGGATTTCACCAAAGCTTGTAAGGATGTTTGATGAAACATATTGACTTTAGATCAAGGTCGTTTGACTTTTTTTGCTGGGAGCTGCTGAATAATTTAAGCTTATCCTCAATGACAGGTGTCAAAGACATTGAGGATGATTCTGTCTCGGTATGCTCGTAACGGTACTGATCATATTTCTCTTAATCGGTATCTTCATTTGAGAGCTGAATCTGATTTATTTATTATCTGCACTAAGTAGAACTCATCGTATAATTGTATGCATATACCTGTAACCTTCATAGCATTGGCGTTATACTCATGTAATAGTGAGAGAAGTTCCAGATTTCCTATTTCAATAAAGTTTACATGGATGACTTTTATTTGCCTCGACTGAAATTTGTTGTCCTTATCCCTTAACATTACAAATCTTCTAGCTTCTTTCTTTCTAAATTCCATACAAAGTTCCTAACATAATTTGTGTCAACAGATACAACAAAAATACTTTTGTTGTCAATTGATAACAATATTCTGTATATAAAAATCTTTTTGTGTTAGTGAATATATCGTGGAAGTAATTCAATAATAAATTCTTAAATTATTCTTAAAGTATCGATTGTAAATCATATGATTTCAATTTATAATTTGAAACAAACAAAAATATACTAATGAGCTTAAAGTATTACTTTGGATATTGCATTCATTTATTTGCAAAAAGGAATATAAGAAAAGTGTTTCAATAAGTTCTAATTTCAGTTCTACACTTAAGCTATCTGTTATTTATTTATTATGCATTGAAATGGATATTAGCTAATTTCAGGTCTTTAAGCAATTTACACAGGATTTTAGATGTTAATATGTTAGTGAGAACAAGTAAGAAATATGATTAAAAGATGATTAATTATATAGATATATCATTGTAGGACAATAGAGGCATTAAAAATTCACTGTGTTAATATCTTTACGCATGAGCCTAATTCTTAAACATTTCTTGTTATATTTTGAACATAGAAAACATTGTTTTTTTCTACTTTAAGGACAAAGTGGAGATAAACTTATTTATTGAAGTCAGGGTAAACACTCCCAAAACAATTTGGTATTCCAAAAGGTTTTTATTAAAGAAAGTATTAACATAATTTTTTCAACCGACTCTTTATTATAGCACAATTCTCGTTAAAAATCGAGCTTAGCCTTACAACTCTAAACGGGAGTCATAACTGTACATAAAGTAAGCCTTAAAATTAGCCACATATTTTGGTTGGATAGTCATCATCATATAAATAATTCATAAGTTTGTAGAAATTAGGTTCAATTTAAAATTAAAGGTAAAAAAAGTGTTTATTGAGATAACTTGTCAAGATATACATTCCTATGTTTTTTAGTATTTATTCCAGTGAGGTATGGATAGTACTAGAATGCGACAGTGCGTTGAAATTACAACTTTAAACGTTTACTTTTACAATTATGTTTTCTGTGTACTGGATCAGTAGTCTACATGCGTTAGTTTATCTTATATTAAAGTATTGAGATATACGAGTGTATTGAGTTTCTTACACAATCATTTATTCGCTTTTTTCCTCGTTGCCACCATTGTTACTTATAAATATAATGTACAAATATTCACTGATGCTCAGCCAAATCCAACAGAGTGACCATGCATTATTATTATTTATTTATAAATGAAAATTCGTGACATATCTCAAGTATCTAGGATTGCCTATTATGCACGTACAGATAGCATACAGGTAGACATATGGACAGATGTAAATTTTCTCAGCTTTAAGAGTGATAGACCAATCATGTACCATTTAAAAGTTTCCTTAGTATACTTATGACCAAACGGGTGTTTCAATATAACTAAGTTACGCAGCAAGGTGAGAACACAGAGCAAACATAAATCACAAGTTATATCATAAAAATAGATGTAAACCCCAAAAATAATATATCCATTTTATACCACATATTGATCTCAAATACCCTTCACACTTTATATTATCCTATCCTCACGTATTCCTCTGTACATTCCGTTGCCACTTCACTTTTAAAAATCGCATCCTTCTCCTCCGTAGACTAATGGTTATAGTCTCGGCTCTCTAACCGAGAGATCACGGGTTCAAATACCGCGGAGGCCCAATCATGTACTTTGTACTTTTAAAATAAAAGCCAGTGCACTTCGAAGCCGGCATAGCTGACGCTGAGGCTTAAATTTGATTAAACAAAATAAAAAAAAAACAACAGCGCACTCAGCTTGTCAACCAGTTGTAGCCAGTTGCAGTCATAGCAAACTACTTACATTGCCCACTGCCTTACGTGGCATTGTCACGCTGGGCCACATATGCATAAGGAACATTTGCCTTTGCCTCATTAAAGGCAATAATCATATCAGGATGATCACAATACCTACAAAAAGGTTCCGCATCTAAGGATAAAGAATCTTCTGTACACTTCTAACACAGTACCGGACGCAATTCAGAAAATATAAAATTCATAGTAAATACTTGTGTTAATGCGTTGTAAAAAAATTATCTAAACGTTGAGAATTTCTAATCATCGGTAAACATAACAATATCTGTGGGAAAGAGAAATTTATATTTCCTTAGCGAGTTTTAAATTCCTTATAAAACTGTTATTGTAATAATTTTGAATTACAACGATCACGGCAAGTTCCTTGCCATGAACACGTTCAGGTTTAACGGCATACGACGCCGTGCGCTAGTTCTTGTTTGACAAAACGATCTTGTTACGTGATCTAGAGTACCCAAGTTCCCAAGTTTCTGATAGTTAGATGGTGATCTGTGACCTTATATCTGATCATGTGAATGTTATCTACACAGTTTTGAAACTAATGTTCATAAAACGTTGCATGAATTGAAATTTATAATTTATGATTTCATTATTTTTAATTAAAATATCAATGCACTGTAGTATGTACTTAAAGTTTTAAAAGACGATATAAGTTAAAAAAATGTACAGCACAAATTTCAAAGGTTGAAATATATACTCTTAGACATGTGATGTGTGATGTCATTTATGCATTATATAGAAAAGAATGAAAAAATGTAATTCGGATTTTGTAAAACATAGATGCTGTCAATCTATTACTTATAAGTTAAATGAAAATTATAATAAATCATTTGTCACAAAGTGAACAGAAATAACAACTCATTAAAAACTGTAAAACAACGAATCACGTGTATCAGTAGTATAGTTTTTTTTCGAAAGAAAACTGAATACTTATATATTTTAGCAGTTTGCAAAAATTTAAAAATAATAATAAAAATGTGCTATAAACTTTGATTGGTAAAAAGAATTAGTTCGTTCCGTAGTAAATTTAATTACTAGTCAAGAATGTGACCAATTGAGAGTCGAGTTACATTCTCACGTTTTCCAGCAAAACCGAGCATGGAAAGTGCTATCGAGTCTCATAACAAAACTTTCGAGACGGAGTATTGAATCAATATCTTTCATACGAATAAAAATGACACGACATTGTTTTATAAATTACGTGACATATAGTCTAGTAAACTATTTGTTTATAAGGATGCTTAAATACAATTATCTAGTTCAATTTGGTGTTAAAAGCAGCTGTTTGAACATAGGACGGAAAAAAATAACGGTGTAGGCTATTTGTAGGTAATCCCAATTATTAAAAATGTAATTTTTGCATAACAAAATTAGTCTCCAGTAGACAAAAACCGTAATATCCAATTTTTTATACTTAAAAAGATAAGTTTTTATACGGAATTAGTTGTATAAATAGGAAAGTTCGTGTTATGAAAAGGAAAATTCTCTATCTTTGGTACGAGCGAAACAGTATATACAAGAATAAAAAAAAATTCTGCCGTATTGTAAAATATTATATTTCAAGATAGAATAAATTTATAATATTTTTTTCCTCTTTGGCAAAATTATGTGGTACGAAATATTGATATAAATTTCAAAAGTCTAAATATATTCTAAAATTACCTATCGTTATTACAAATAACAATTATCACATATATGACTCTATCATTGAGAAGTGATATATACATATACTGCTTTAATTATATATATCTGATTTAATATAAATTAGAGATAATGACCTCTGTTCATATTTGCTTCTTTATAATGTTAAATTATACGTGGAAATATTATACATAAAACACTAACAAAAATGTTCCTTTACGCAGTTTATAGGAAGTAAAAAA